>NC_045177.1:8530059-8792559 GCF_900700415.2 Clupea harengus
TAAGAGACACCTTCCATACTCTACTTTTTTGTCTCTACTTTCTCTCTATCCCTCTCATTCTACTTTCTCTCACACTCCATCTTTCTGCTTCACTCCATTTTTCTCCCCTCCTTTCAATATTTTCCCTCTTCACTCCCTCTTTATCTCATTATCCATAGCAACTCCTGTTCACTCTTCAATCCTTTCTTCTTTCAACTCTGTCCATCAATTCCTACACTTTTTTCAACTTTTTTGTCAGCCTCTTTGACTTTACAGTCTTCTATCCTCCCTCACACTCCATGTGTCTGCTTCAGTCCATTTTCTCTCCTTCTTTCAACATTTTCCCTATTCACTCTCTCTTTATCGCATTATCCATAGCCACTCTGTTCATCAATTCCTACTCTTTTTTCAACTTTTTTGTCAGCCTTCTTTGACTTGACAGTTCCTTATCCTCCCTTCCATTTCCGCTACTTCCTCCATACCATGTCTATATCTTCCACTTTATCCATTGATCATTCTACCATCTCCTTTCTCCAGTCCATTCTCTTTCCTATTTTCACTCATTCCCTCTGTCTGTAGAACCTCCATCCACTTGTTTTTTTCTCTCCCTCTCCAACTCCTCTTTCTCACACTCCATCTCTCTGCTTTCCTCCATTTTCTGTCCTTCTTTCAGTATTTTCCCTCTTCACTCTCTCTTTACTGTCTTTATCCATGGCCTTGTTCACTCTTCTTTCCTTTCTTCTTTCACTGTTATTCCTTTCTTAACTTTTGCATTTCATGCAGTTATAAGATGAAGTCTCTTTCAGAAGATTCTGAGTTTGGGTATTCGTTGAGTAATACTGATTTTATTTAAGATCAACACAGGAAGGCTGTCTATGGAGAGTCTGATGTTACAAGGAAGTATCCAAGTTATAATAGTCTCAGCCCTTCTAATAGTTTACCTCCCATTTCTGATGTCTCAATGATTGAGCATGGCCATCATTGAGGAACAGCGTCCTCTTGGCAACTTGCCACTCTTATTTTGGGTTCTCATTTCTTCTTCCTTCTGCAAATTATGACAGGTGCTGCAGGTGTATGTGCAGGTTGTGTAATGCTTCCTCAAAGTTTTCTTGGTAATGCTAAAACTCGCAAAATGGCAGATATTAAATGCATGTAGGAATGACATGAAAATAACTACGTGCTTCGAGCCTGCCCTTAGGGGGGGATCAGCGATTTATTGCTAAAGCTTGAGTGGTGATGGTGTCTTGTATGCAGGGATTCCCAAAGTGTGGTACGCACACCCCTGGGGGTGCGCGAGAGGAAAAATGTAATGGTGGTCTAATGGTGTAATGATTAATATTAAATATAATTTTAAAAAATGTAAGTGGGATTTTTCACAAAATAAAAACATGAATTACAAAAATTCCCTTTGTCAGATTTCAATTTAAAATTAAAAACTTACAATTTAGTAAATAAATGCACTTCAGCTCCTGCCGCCAGACTGTCTTTTACGTTCACACTAGCTAGCCTAGCTTGTGCTGCTAATGTCAGCTAACAGCTAACTTAATTCATTCAGCAACATTCATGCAAATATGCTCAACTGGCTGAAATCGGGGAAACTGTCAGGTGGGACATCGGAAGCTATCAGTCATAAAAGAGGAGAGGGACAGAGAGAGAGTGAGGAATCGGAGGCAAGAGAAACGGATCAGTCGTGATGTGTAACTTTATTGTAATTTGATTCAGATAAATGTAATCGCTATGTATGGTTAATTGTAAATTAAATGTGATGCAATCTGTCTCTGAGCCTGTGCGTGTGTCCTCGGCATCCTTATTGCCCTTAAAAAGTGACGCCTTGTGTAACTGAAATGTATTGAAACTTTGTTGCAGTGTTTTAGGGTGTTTTCACACCTGTAGTTCTTTGCTTTGTTCCAATTCAGGGATTAATATGATACAATGTTGCAGTTGCCCCTTTGTTCGGTTTGTGTTCACACTGCAACATTTAACAGCGTACTTAATCTTGTAAACAAACGCCATGCACAGGCAAACTGTTCTCTCATAGGTCCGATTTTAATGCGGCTATAGATAGGCTGTGTTGCTTTTTTTTCAAGATGTGGGGGATTGGGGGTGCGTAAACCCGGTAGGGATGTAGAAGGGGGTGCATGGCCTAAAAAGTTTGGTAACCGCTGTTGTATAGGATCCAAAGTGATCAATGTCACCAGTTCACCCAAACACTAGACTGCCCTATTTGCCTCTGTTTATGTTTATGACGTTTGTATGCCTTTGTCAGTGATTTGTCTAATACAAGTACGCAAACTTTGCAAAAATTAAATAAATATGGCTTTGTTTTGCTTTTTCAATAACCTTGTATTATGTCTTGTCCTGTTTTACTAACAACCCATGGCCTTCACATCAAAGTCTTCTAAAAACAAAATGCTTTTCAGTTTGTTTTGTATTTTTCCACAGGTCTACAGACATTAAGACATTTAACACAATGCCACAATGAATAACTTCAGCATACAGAGATGTACTGAGGTACATCATATTCAGATTTACGTAAAAACATATTAGTTACATTACATAAATTGACATATGAGGTAGATAAATGCAATAAGTGATTCATGACAACGATAAATCAAGTAAGGATGAGTGGAAGTGACACAAAGTGACACAGATGTACTGATGTATAGAGAACATGAAGTATCACCACGTCTATGGGTGGGGTGGTATAATGAGAGCACTTCTGCAAGAATTTGATTACGCCCTTTCTTTTGTTCCAGCACACTATGCTCTCACAACCCTACCTTAATATTTCACATGACATGTTTTGCACGAGAACATTTGCCATTCACATTATTTCTAATACACTAGATTACAAAAAATATATAATACTGCGAGAAGTAAACCAAGTATTTTGACATTCAAAACTAATTACTGGCCAAGCATCATATTCAGATTTACGTAAAAACATATTAGTTACATTACATAAATTGACATATGAGGTAGATAAATGCAATGAGTGATTCATGTCAACGATAAATCAAGTAAGGATGAGTGGAAGTGACACAAAGTGACACAGATGTACTGATGTATAGAGAACATGAAGTATCACCACGTCTACGGGTGGGGTGGTATAATGAGAGCACTTCTGCAAGAATTTAATTACGCCCTTTCTTTGTTCCAGCACACTATGTTCTCACAACCCCACCTTCTTAATATTTCACATGACATGTTTTGCAGGAGAACATTTGCCATTCACATTATTTCTAATACACTAGATTACAAAAAACATATAACACTGCAAGAAGTAAACCAAGTATTTTGACATTCAAAACAAATTACTGGCCAAGCATCATATTCAGATTTACGTAAAAACATATTAGTTACATTACATGAATTGACATATGAGGTAGATAAATGCAATAAGGGATTCATGACAACGATAAATCAAGTAAGGATGAGTCACAGTGGAAGTGACACAAATAGCCTGAAAGGTAGAGGGGAGAGAGTATCTGTGCATACACACACAGACACACACAATGCTGTTGAATCATCAACAAACCAACCAACCAACATGCCCGACTGTGGAACCAGGTCCCATGAAAAAATCCATTGGCAAAACCTTCTAGTCGGACTGGTCAGACAAGTTCCAACGTTACAAAACCCTACTGGCTTCCAGCAAACGTCCCATCCTTCTAACTAGCTCTGTGGAAGACAATGGACCTGGCTCCAGTTCAAACATGTGTTTGCCTCACAACATGAGCAGAGGAACTGGCAGCACAGGAGCACTTAAACCTCTGTCAAGTCCATCTCTGGTTTGTTTGGGGGAGAACACTGGGTAGTAAACACAGGTTTCCAACCTCCCTGGCACAGACCACTCCAGATGTGGTGATTAACTCTCACCCTATGTTTGTTCACTTAGGCCAGGAACCAGAGGAGTTAGCAATCATCTGGACTCAACGCTATTAGTTTCCAATCAATGACTGGCATCTTTCTTCCTGTCATAACACAAAACTTCATATCTCACATATACATCATTTAAAAAAATTAAAAAAAACACAGTACAAATATAACAATAAGCAACTAATTTTGATGTTTCCACAGTAATGTTTTTATATTACATATTAGCACAGGTGTGAATATGCATCAGAGAAAGCTTTTCTGCAGAAGGTTCAGTCTCACACAGAGCAAGCAGTCTGTGAGAGTCCGATTAATTCTCTCACAGGCAGATTAATTCTCACGCCCGTTCACTCTTTCATTTGTTTCTTTCAATTACTCTGTCCATCAATTCCTACTCTTTTTTCTACTTTTTTGTCAGCCTTCTTTGACTTTACAGTCCTCCATCCTCCCTGACACTCCATCTCTCTGCTTCGCTCCATCTTCTGTCCATTTCAGTATTTTCCCTCTTCACTCTCTCTTTACTGTCTTTATCCATAGCTACTCTTCTTCACTCTTCTTTCCTTTCTTCTTTCACTCTTGTTCACTCTCCTTTCCTTTCTTCTTCCTTTCTTAACTTTTGCATTTCATGCACTGGTATTTCCTCCAGGAAATGCATATTCTAGTTATTATTCTTTGTACCAAACGTCTGCGCTTAATTTAGCTTAGTTCGAACTTTGGTCTTGTAAAGGACACTTATGCTATGTATTTTTCATTTTTCTGGACTTTATACTTTTTAAGATATTAAAGAAAAACGAATACAAAATTTCCCATAGACTTACATTGGGCTATCATAAATGGGTAATTAAACTGGCTTGCACCTGTGCTTCACTGACACCTGCGCCAATTCCAAGGCTCCTCTTCTCTCTGTCCCTCTCAATTCAACTGTATACAGTGCCCTCCACAATTATTGGCACCCCTAGTGAATATGAGCAAAACAGGCTATAAAAAAATATGTCTTTGCTGTTTATCCTCTTGGTCTTTCACTCATAATATTCACAAAAATCTTACCTTTTCATTGAAGTAAAACTATTGAAAGAAAAAAAAACTGTTGACATTAAATAAATATTTTTCCCCAAAACATGTGTGCCACAATTATTACACCAAATGGCTGGCCCTCCAGGCTATGGGGAAGCAAGAAAGCTCCCTGGAGTGACACAGGGAACGACCTCAGGGATGGAATCCTTATCTGGTTTAAAGCTAAATATCATTGATTCTTGAGAAAAGGGACAAAACTACTTTTGAAACCTAAAAAATTAAAATGGTCAGCACATTCATTTTGAATTGATTTTCTTATAAACACAGGTCTGACCTAACAAACCATGTAAAGGAACAAGTTTTTTATGAAATCACTTTTGATAAAAAATGTAATTTATCCAATTTGTGTGTTGACATTTGTCAACTCTGTCGGACACATACAAAATAATTTTATTTGAATTTAAATGATTCAGCGACATTTTTAAGAAAGAAATATCTAGTAATAGTGTGCCTTCTCATAGTTAAGTGATAAAAAAAACATTTTATTCCCTTTTTTCATTATTTTACACAGTTGAGGAAAAACGCCATTCGAAAAAAACATAATTTTGTTATTTATTTTTTATATTTAACATATTTAATCTGTGGTTATATGCAATTAAGACACCACTGCATGTACTTCATGCAATGTTTTAGTGAATAAACTTTTCTTTTTTTAAAAACCCACATCTTAAGGTGGGACAAAACTGACGGTGTTGACGGACTGATGTAGAATTAGAGCAAACAAGGTCTGTTAACAAGGCCTATAAAGCACACATTTCTCATGTGTTTTCAGTCCTCTATGCTTGGATTATAACCACATTTAACTGTTTGAGGACAAAATTCAAATGTATTAGCATCCATGTGACATTGAGTCCAGCTAGCTCTGGAGCCAGAACTGTCTGTTTGGTTCTGCAGCGTAAGCAGGTGCGAAGAAGGCAGGCCTCACTTGCTAGAGAGCAACAAACTAATTGAAAACTATCCTCCAGTTTGGTTGACTGTACAACATCAACACCTGATGACTTATGTGCTTGAAGCATTAAGTTTGCATTTGCATGATAATGACACAGACATGTACTTCTGTCAGATGCCTTTGGTGCTGTAACATAGAAAGGCCGAAGAGTACAGAAGGAAGAATAGCTAAGCTTCAGATTTAGGTTTTTGTGGAGGAACTCAATGTGGAGGTTCAGCATGAAATCAGTCTGACCATTCTTTGGTGCTTTATCTTCTTTCTGGTGATGGTGTCAGTTTTATCGGTTGTCATGTAAGATGAGCTCACAAAGAATTCTTGAACAGTCTGGCTGATGCACTGAAGATATGTTTTCTTTTTCTCTATTGTCTGTCTTTCACTCATTTTTGTTTGTCACTTGATTTGGAAGTCATTTGAGCCTTGTTTTGTCGCCATTTCTGCTTTCTTAGCCTGTTTCGCTCTTTTCGTAATTTCTCAATTCTTTCCTTCATAGCTTTTATTTACATTTACATTTACATTTAGTCATTTAGCAGACGCTTTTGTCCAAAGCGACGTACAAGGGAGAGAATATTCAAGCTACGAGCAATAGAACCTGGTGTAACAATAAATAAATACTACTTTACATTAGAAATATAACAAAATGAAATAAAAAGAAAGAAAGAGTGCAGAAGTGTAACTGCTGTAATTGCAAGTTACGCACTAGTCGAAGTGCCAGTTAGGACGGGAAGTGCTCTCTGAAGAGTTGGGTCTTCAAAAGCTTCTTAAAGGTAGAGAGGGACGCCCCTGCTCTGGTAGTGCTGGGCAGCTCATTCCACCAACGTGGAACTACAAATGAGAATAGTCTGGACTGCCGTGCTTGCACAGACGGCAGTGCCAAACGACGCTCACTAGAAGAGCGCAGCATCCTTGAATGTTTCTTCCTAGCTCTTCTTCTCTGTCTCTTATTTGCTAGAGCACGTCTACTGGTAGTTGGCTCCTCCATACTCTGCTCTAGTGGACTATCTGGAGGGGTGTCTACTTCCTGCCTTGCATTCTGCACTGCTCTGGACCTTCTTGACCTTTTCTGAGCCTTCCTCCAATACTTCCTGTGATGCCTCTGTTCCCTTGGTCCTAATTCTCCTATTTTTCTGACTTTTTTTGTTTTGGACCCTGTTCTTCCACCTTTGTTTCTCCTTCTCTAGATTGTCCCTTCTGCTGTCTGGATCACTGTCTATTCTCTGTCTTCTTTATATTTGATACAACCTATTTCTTTTTCTTTCGCTCCTCCACTGACAGATTGCGTCTAGCCTACAGTACAGATAAAAGCAATAAATATAAATTAACATTTGTGTTGATCATTTATTTTATGCCAGTCAGTCAGTTTGTATAAGTATTATGCCAATATTAGATTATAAACACATTCTGTGTTTATTATGCATCAAATAATGAGGTTTTTGGAGCATTTATCAACTCCATCAGCTTAAACGTCAACACCGTCAGACGCCCATTCTGATGGAGTTGACACCTGACGGAGTTGACGAAATTAAACATTTTTATTGTCTGGATCGTATCCCATACACTGGAGCCATTTTGATTTTTCCCAGTTGCTAGCTGCCTACATAAACTCACCTAAAACACCTACATTTATTTCACAATTCTTATTTAAAATAATCATTCTTGGATGACAAAGTTGACAAACAAAACCTGTGACGACAGTTATATCAACTTTGTTTGCTAAAAATAAATAAAAATGTTAAACTTACGAGACCATGTGCTGTATTGCTGCATCCATCAAGAGAAGAAGGATGAAAAGGGGTCCTCAGGGTTATAGCTCAGACTGCAATATGCCTGATTTTTTTTATTTTGAAAAATTCTGACGGAGTTGACATGAACTGAGGACACTACTATGAGCGGCAATTTTTAATGGATAATTTGATGGGTATTTTGCTTTATGTATTCTGTTACATTTTATAGAGCCATGCAATTCATTTAATAATCATATTTATGTATTTTTTACATTTATATTAGAGGATATGTTAATTTGCATGTACTTTCTAGGGCAATGCTTGCACTTGGTCAAATTGCTATGAAAATATATAAATATAGACAAAACTAAGTACATTAGTGTAGTTAAGTCTTTCATATTGAACTTTTAAAGTCTCTTTCAATTAATTAATATCTGGATTTTTAAGCCAAGCTTTGCATTTCAGTGGAGGACATGTTTTGTCCCTTATCTCAAGAATCAGTGATATACAAATTATATTGAACTTGTTAGAGAAGGTGAAAATTATATATGGCTTAAGTTAAAAAAAAAAAAAAAGACCTGAGCTCCAATACCCAAAACATATTCCTATGGACAATCTACATCCCTCCAATTGAATCCCCCTACTTTAAGGATCAAACCATTACTGATCTAGAGGGAGCCATCACCCACTTCCAAACCCAGGGAAATATCCTAATTGTAGGTGATCTGTATGCACACACAGCTGAAGAAGCACACACTACTAGCACAAACGGAGACAAATACATGAAAAACAAAACTAACACCAGTCTTACTCTTCCATTAAGGAATAACTATGATAAAAATAACAAATAGAAAGGGGAAAGAACTACTGCAGCTCTGTTGGTCCCACTGTCTGTACATAGTCAATAGTTGCCTAAGACGGGACTCCTTTGGCCGCTACACCTACAGCTCCTCTCTGGGCAGTAGCACAGCAGATTACGCCATAACATATTTGGACCCTTTCTCTCTCAGAGCAGTCACAGTCAGGCAACAAACCCCTTTTTCAGACCATAACCAGATCAGAATATACCTAAAAAGACTCCACTCTAACCAACCATGCCCTAACTCCAGTAATTTATATAACATAACAACTCAATAAAGATGGGCGCAAAGTAGAATACCTGAATATCAGGAAGCAATGAGCAGCCATGAAATTCAAGAACATTTAAATTTGTTCATGCCCCCTTTCATATCTCAGCAGTAAAGGAGGAGTAAACATAGCCACAAAGCACATCTTGTGGCCCTAACAAGCAAACTTACCTTTCCAAAAACCAAACCTACCCCCTAAAAAAAAAAAAAAAAAGGAATGCAAGAAAAATGGTTTGACTCAGAATGTAAAAAACATTAGGATAAAACTAAGACAATTATCCACCCAAAAACACAGGCCTACAGACAATCAGGACCTACGTAGGCAGTATGGAGAGACACTCAAACAACATAAACAGACACTGAGAACTAAGAAAGAGCACCACCTAAAAAAAAACAAGTCACACTAATTGAAGCTTCAATAATTTCAAACAGCTTCTGGGACCACTGGAAGACCTTAAACAAAATAATAATAATAATCTAGTGATTCAAGATGGAGATATATACTGTATATTAAACACTTCAAAGATCCATATCAAGAAACCGGCAACACACCAAAACAAGACCAAATACAGGACAAATTGAACCCATTAGAAACAGTCATTAAGGACTATCAAAACCCATTAGATTACGAAATTGCAGAAAAGAATTAGGCTAAAAGGTGAAAATGTAGAAAAGTTTGTGCCCCTGACGGCATTCTAAATGAGATGCTTAAACATGCAGACTATGAATTCAAATAAAATCAATTAAAGCAAACTTTTCAATTTAGTGCTTAGAAACGGCTTCTTTCCTGAAGTATGGAATGAAGGACTGATAACCCCCATATCTTGGAGACAAGACAGATCCACAAAATGACAGGGGGATCTGTATAAATTCATGTGTAGGAAAAGTCTTATGTAGCATCCTAAATTCACGAATCATAGACTTCATCACAGAACATCACACAACACTAAATTTAGAACTACACATCATAGCTTCACATTAAACACACTAATTGACAATTAAGGGCACAAAAATAATGCAAAGATTTAGGCCTGTTTTGTGAATTGTCAAAAAGCCTTTGATTCAGGCTGGCACAACGGCCTTTTTTTAAAATTACTTGAAAGTGGTATCAGAGGGAAAACATCTGATAAATTCAATTTACACTAATGGGAAGTGCTCAATTAAAGTTGGAACAAAGAAAACAGAATCTTCCTTTCAGAGACGTGGAGTAAGACAGAGCTGTAAACTTGCACCTCACTAAATTAAATGTCTTCTCTTTGCAGACGACTTGGTTTTGCTGTCCCCATTAGCAGAGGGACTACAACAGAACCTGAAGCTCATACACATGTTTTGGCAGACTTGGGTCCTGACCATTAAACCCCCAAAAAAGAAAAAATACTAACTTTTCAGAAAAATCCAGAGGTCCGGGAAAGAAATTCACCATTGGTACACACACACACACAATTGAACACACCAAAAATATTAAAATGGAAGGGGCAGAGTCTGCAGATGGCCTGGCAGGTGTTGGAATAATCATTGAAGGTGTGGAAGTGGTCCATGAGCTTGATAACATTGCAAATGTACTCGCCATTTGTTTGGCCTCATGTACTCACCGGACTTGAGCTATCCAACAAACCTGAAGTACACATCTGAGGTTCTTCAAAAACTTGTGATAGAACTAGAGGGCAACAAACTCTCAACAAAGGCCCAAGTGCTAAAGCACAAACTATATGCAGGAACATTTTAGACAAGTGTTGTGCTCCTGAGCAGCACTCAGGGAACTTGGAGGCCCGATTCCAGCCCAAATCATCTGGCAGAAAACTGCTTTTTGTATCTGCAAGTTGAACTGTTAGTGAAGACTAGATCAGATGTACTAAATGTTTAACAGAGTTTAAAATGTTAACAACAGGAAGAAAGAACAACATAAACTCGAAAAACACAAATGAGAAGTTTGAATGTATGTCAGTGGCAGAATAGGAGGTTAACAGTGTGAAATGGAGAGTCGAATATTGAGACTTGTAGTAAGGAGGATGAGAGACATTTTGGTCACAGCACCATAAATACGATTTCTAAGACTAATTTTAGTTTGTGTATTCATTTTAGAAAATTCAATGCACTGATTTTTGTCCCCCCTATAATGCTGCAGGGGCCGGGAGCAAAATATTATTTTGTAGTATTTCAACTTGGCATTTGTTCACCCTATTCATGTACAGTAGATGGGGTCATCTAAAAGGAACAGCTGTATGGTTTGTACCGTGTTCAGTAATTGTAAGGCTCAAAATATTCCAACAAGTCATATAACCAATCGCAAGATATGGCAGCAAACCTTTAGGTCCTCTGATGTACAAAGGATTCGAAAATGGGGACAACAACAGTGGGATGAGCACGAATGACAGAACCAGACTGAGCCCCAGAGCACCGGACAGAAGACCCTCTGGTTCAAGCTGGGGAGAAGAGAAGAGAAGAGAAGAGAAGAGAAGAGAAGAGAAATAGAAAGAGAGGAAGTGTGAGTGAGAGAGATAGAGAGAGAAATTAGCCTCTGATCCTCATGCTATGTGATGTATTGAAAGAACGTGAATGTGAACAAAAACAAACATTTACAGCTTCTAAAGATATACGACATGCTTGATTTTAAGATTGTTAGAGATCCCTAAATTATACATGACGCGTTCAGTTCTATTTCAGTTCTATTTCACATTAGTGTCTCTTTGAAGAAACACCAGAAAGAGAGCGATAACACAAAACACAGATCAGAACTGGGACATGAGCTCTGAAGATATTTAAAGACATCAGTGCTCCATCAAGGCTAAGGCCTCTGAACAGGGGAGGCAGGGGACCTACCGTCACTATGTGATTACCACCGAACATCTGCAGCAAGCAGCCCAGACCTACACCAAACAACATGTCTGAAAGAGGCCGAGTTAATGGCAAATACACAAACAGTATTAGAAATAGAATAGAATAGCAATAGAAAAGCCTTTATTGTCATTGTATTCGCAAAAAACGAAATTCGGAGAAGAACCTCCATAGAGGCAAATAATGTCATGGTGAAGATCAATTCAAATCTTTGAACAAAATCTCAAGCCACCTGAAGGTAACAGTGCCCTCTGTCTGATCAGTTTCATTGCAGTCAGGTTTATACTCTCAGTTATAATACTCAATACATTATCAGTCTATAGATATACTAGCCTGTTGCTTAAACAGTGTAAATGTAACAAAGCATATAAATGCTTGTATAACTACTCATCCCCATGCACCATGCCAGCCAACATAACTAAACATAACTCATCACAACAAAACACATATCAAATTACCAATATCAATCAAACTGGGCTGCAAACAGCGCATGTTGTACTGTGAAGAAGGGCCTTTTACGAATCCAGGGTACAGCATGTGGCGCGTGTTGCGGCTGTCGCTTACTTACTGTTAATTGTTTACTGTTACGGCAAACGTATTTCTTCAAATCTTGAAACTGCTGCTTCGAACTGCACGTAGGCCCTCTCTGCCTGACCTTATTTGCTTGTTTCTGCAGAGTTGCTCCATGTTCACCACAATCACTGTATTACAATTATTATATTTTTCTACATTACCAAAATGTATCTCTATATCTGATTATCAAACTGATGATACTAACCAAATTTGTATCTCTCTCAAAGCGTGACCTTTGTTTGCAAATGCTGATGGCTGTGTAAACATTGTTCCTCATCACCATACCCATGAAGTACATATACGCTTATTGGCAGCCAAGCTCTACCCACTCACTCTGTCTCTTTCTTCTTTCCCTCCTAGTACCCCTTTACTGTGGGATGCTGCTGTAGTCTCTCCACCTAAACCACTTGCAGAAACCCTCGGCCTACCCACACCCCTACCCCTACCACACTGTCACGTATTTATTCTACCCCATACTCTGTGCTAGCATTTACCCGGATGTAAATAATTGCCAACATGGACATAGGTTTCTGTTCCATTACTGTACGTACCCTTGTATACTAACTATGGTATGTATGTATGTAATGTGTACATTTTCCATATTTATGCTAGCATGCTCATCCTGATACGTGTATGATTTCTGCCTTGTTTGTGATTGTTTCCCCTCCCCTTCTGTATTTGTGTGTTTGTTAATGTGTGTGTGTGTGTGTACGTGTGTGTGTGTGTGTGTGTCTGGTGCTGCCAAAGTACCTTGTCCACTTTGAGTACATTTCACAGGTAGGGCCACTGCATTTGGACACAACTAATACCCAAGCTCATACTTCAGCTTCATATATATATATATATGTTCCTTTTATTTTCTTCATGTAAAAATATTTACAAATGTTTCAAAATGTTTTCAATCTACTATGCCAAAATATGTATTTTATTTTTCAATGGTCTGTTTTTTATTTTCATTTCAATACTTCGTTTCTGTAACGTTATTGGTTGTTTGGATTATGTGACCTTTGAACCACAAACTGGTAACGGGAGCTAGAGGGTTGATGAGAAGAGAAGAAGATTGAAGATGGACAAGAGCGAACCGCTAGTCTGAGCTCCTTATCTTTAACTTTACAGTGGTATTATCTATGTCTAGCCTATAGGACGAGACTTAAACGAATATCAGTTGTCGGGCAGATAATTAGGACATCAGTGACTGAGTTCTTGTACAGTTTAATGAGTTTAAAGAATGTGAGTAGCCTACCTCGTGACGCCTAGCCTGGGCACCATTTTAGCTCGTAGTGCTCGAGCCAGATGCAGTCACCATGGTCCTCGGTGCACGGGACGTATCCGACTTTGCTGAGTTGCTGAGACAGAGGAGGATCTCTTTGCCGCTCGTTAAGACAAAGACAGATGGAGAGAACGCAGTGACGCTAGCTCAAACAGGTCGACACGAGAAACGGGGATCCACGCACGCTTCCACACACCTGACTCCCCACTCTCTTCCCTTCCAACGCCTCAAGGTAAACGGTTCACATTTTTGTTTGCTTTCGAGCGAAACTGCCGTTTCGTTTATGGTCACACTGCACTCAAGCAACGAACAATCCTGCAACGTTGGACGTATTGTTCGGTTATGCCGGCATAGCATAGGACATATTTGTGTTCTATTGCACTATTTGACTGTGTTCAATTTGCATTTATATACATATATGTGTTCTATATGCATTTGAATGTTTTAATGTACGTATATTTGCCATTTTGGGAGTAGTTTTGATTCGGTTTATGTACCAGGGCGCTAGGCTCATTTTAGAAGTGTAGTAGCCTGAGTTGCTAGCTGGAAGGCTACCTAGCTTTTGGCTAACTGTGAAGGTGACCTACCCTAGGTTTGTGCATTTGGGTTTAAAGGTGAAATGGGTGCCTTGTTTATTTTAAATTATTTGTTTCTGAGTGAACAAAGGTAATTTAATTTAAGGGCTAAGAAACATTTTTATACTTTTTAATTTCATCTAATATTTTAAACCGGAAACATTTTCTGGATGCTTTAATTAATTGCAAATTATTGTACTAGTAAATTAGTCTCATTTAGGATTGCTTAAGTTAGTTTGAAAAGAGTTAATTCACGTAACACTACAAAACCTAAAACAAAACCAAATGGGTTAACCCACGAATAGTGAAGAAAATTGTTTAAAAGAACTTGGGGATTGCCCCAAATAAAAGGTACGTGAATTTAAAGTGTCATGCCCATCGTGAGGTGCATGAGGGTGTTACGTGTGTATGTGTGTCTGTATACATAAAATGCAGATTCAATAGCACATATTGTCGACTACTAATAACCTGAATTGTCCAGCATGATGTAGATTCACTATAAAATACATATAGACTTATAATCTCCTAATAGACCTTTTAAATAGCTCCTCTGCATGTTGTTGTTGGACCACACAGGTCACAGATCCTGCTGGTTTGCTCATATTGTCAATCCCACCTATACTGTTCACTCTTCAGGAAAAGGCCTCTTCCCATTCTTGCATTTGTGACCTGAACAATATGTAGTTACGCAATTGTGATTTTGTCCATTATTTCTTCATTATTGCAGAATGGCGCTTAGAGCTCATCGGCACGTGATGGTGACCTTGTCCCTGCCGACGACCCTACAATGACCTCTAGCGACCTGGCTCGGGATGATGAGGTGCTGGCTATGGAGCCCCTGCTAAAGCCACGGCCAAAGCTCCTGAGCCAACGTTTTCAGACAGATCACTGTAAGAGACAGTTCACTACACACTGTACAGTAATGGCTCTCTTTCTGAAAGACAAAGGTTTAAAAAACGTGTTGATTGCAGCAAAAGAAACACCTCACAGAGCACCAGAGCTTCAGACTCTCCGATACCTGACCGTCATGTTCATCGAGCTCACACAGCTGGACAACATCTCACACCTGGTGAGGAGGAGGAGGAGGAGGAGGATGAGGGCTGGACACTGGAATGCCTTGAATGTACCTGTGTGTGAGTGAGGGAATGTCTGTTATTTGTGCAATGTATGTACATGTGAAATGAGGTGAGACCATATGGAACAACAGCAACATTGGCATTAGCACTGCAGCACACAATAATAACAACATAGGGCAAAACATCCTGCTAAGTAGAACAGGCAGAACACAAAATCCAGACACTTAACTCCAGTTACACTCACAGTTATCATTACATTTTATTAATCTGGCTCTGAGTTTAAATCCATTGGTTTTGACTGACAACTGAAGTTAGGCTAACCCTGGTAACGCTGCTAAAGCTCAGAGCCATCACTAAAAAAGTAGGTGATGACGTCTGGTTGGGGTCTCTTAACCAAAATGTGTCATCACCATCCTGTGATTCCCACCAAGACAGTAATGTGTATTTTCCAGGGATGGTGCTGAAGTGGACGCCGTGTGAACTTCACCAGCAATGGCTCCAATCTGACATTAACGCAGTCCTATCTAAAATGGCAGTTGGAGATATACCTGAGAGAAAGATGGAGGTGGAAGACATGAAGGAAGAGACACTCTGGAAAGATGGAGGGGGAGGACAGGGCTTCTATTAAGGAGAAGGAGACCGCTGGAAATATGGGGCAGGAGGACAGCGCCTCTGTCCAGGAGGCCTGTAGAAAGATGGACAACGAGGACAGGGCCTCTGAGCTCAAAGACTATTTCACTGCTCTTGAGGAGAACCGCAGAAACATGCAGAATCTCCTGCAAGAGCAGAAAGAAGAGTATGAGATGGAGTTGAGGGCTCTGGAGAGGGAGAGTGTGCAGGAGAGAGAGATGCGGAATAGAAATGAGGCCCTGAAGAGGGAGAGAGAGATGCGGAATAGAAAGGAGGCTCTGGAGA
Organism: Clupea harengus; assembly: GCF_900700415.2. Taxonomy (NCBI): domain Eukaryota; kingdom Metazoa; phylum Chordata; class Actinopteri; order Clupeiformes; family Clupeidae; genus Clupea; species Clupea harengus. The sequence continues at coordinate 8,546,030 of NC_045177.1, forward strand.
GGGAGAGAGATGCGGGAAAGAGAGGAAGCCCTGCTGTCCACTTTTATTTCCGTTGTTGTCTGCAAGGACAAGCTCATGAAAGACCTGAGGATCCAGATGGACAGACCGGTATGACTGGCTTTTTGTGTTTCTGGGCACCAGATATAGCCTTGAGGAGGCATTTCTAACTGTATAAAATATACAAATAACTTGATATGTGGACATGTGTTATATTTTTTCAGAGTCCATCTAAGGTGTGCGAGGCACAATGGGGCCATTTTCAAACACATGGGGCCACTGGCACTGCAGTGGTCACACTCCAGGTACTTTTCTCTCTGTTTCCCAGGGCTGCACTCTTTTCTGTGGCCTTCCTTGAATGATGTTGAATTTTGTGACATTGAAAATGTACATGAATCATTTCTTGTGACATGGCATGACTTTTTAGGTTTTTGTACATACTTATTTCATACTTTTAAAGACTGGTTTCTTATTTTTCCTCAGGATAATTCTATACCTCAACAAGTTGCGGAGAGTGACCTGCAGGGGAACAATACTGAACTGAAGAAAAAGGAGAAAAGGGCATACCGTTTGCAGCGTCATTTTCTTGCATTCTACTTCGGAAAGCGGCACGATTATTTTTATTTCTGGCTTGATTTTTTTTTTTTACACGTTTTCACTCTTACATTTGATCTTACAACTAGCTTCTCATCCAAATGTAAGTACCGATACTTCGACACACCGTTTGCAGCATCTTAATTTTTCAAAAGCGGAAAAAAGCGGCTAGCCATAACTAGAGCCATAACTAGAACTAACCAATCCACCAGGCCTATACAATGTGGATAGAACCAGATGTGGAACATATCATTTAAAAGTGAACATATTGAAAAACAGCATTTTCCTTGCTAACAGGGCCTCTGTTAGAGTGGAGGAGATCTGTCGAAAGATGGAAAAGGAGGACGGGCCCACTGAGCTGAAGGAGCTTTTAGATTATTTCACTGCTCTTGAGGAGGACCGCAGGAACCTGCAGAATCTCCTGCAAGAGAAAAATGAAGAAAATGAAATGAAGTTGAGGGCTAAGGAGAGGGAGATGGTGCATGAGAGGGTAGAGTTGGAGAGTGAGATGCGGGACAGAGGAGGCCCTGCTGTGCACTTTTATTTCCGTTGTTGTCTGAAAGGACAAGGTCATGAAAGACCTGAGGATCCAGATGGACAGACCGGTAAGACAGGCTTTTTGTGTTTCTGGGCACCAGATATTGCCTGTTGCCTTGAGGAGGCATTTCTAACTGTATAAAATATACAAATAACTTGATATGTGGACATGTGTTATATTTTTTCAGAGTCCATCTAGGGTGTACGAGGCACAATGGGGCCACTGGCACTGCAGTGGTCACACTCCAGGTACTTTTCTCTCTGTTTCCCAGGGCTGCACTCTTTTCTGTGGCCTTCCTTGAATGATGTTTAACTTTTGAGACGTTGAAAATGTACATGAATCATTTCTTGTGACACTGCATGGCTTTTTAGGTTTTTGTACATACTTATTTCATACATTCAAAGACTGGTTTCTTATTTTTCCTCAGGATGCTTATTAAAGCGCTATACCTCAACAAATTACGGAGAGTGACCTGCAGGGGAACAAAAGGCTGGAGGACCGGGGCAAAGCTGAACTGAAGAAAAAGGAGAAAGCCCTTCAACAGGCAGAGAAGAAAAGAATGCGAATATTCTTCTGTAAAAGAAGCAATTGAATAATGATTTATTTATTTTATAACTTTATTAATAAAGCTGTTTCATTTATTTGACAGCAATATTACATGTGTTCTTTTTCCACATTTTGCACACTTGTTACAAGTTATGACATAGACCGACACCATCCCATCTTCACCCTGGAGATCAAGAGTACAGTAGCCCACACACAGACTTAACCAGCATACAAATTCTTCATTGAATAAAAACTTTATTATTCACAATGGTTTTACAGGAAGGACAAACACACATACACTTCTACTATTTTACACTCTGGGTCATCTAGACTCTCCAAGTACCAAATATTCTCTTTAGATCATCTTTTCAGATCCTCATGAAGGTCATTTTATATTCGAGGTGAGACAATCAATGCATAAGAAAAGGAAGATGACATTCTCTGTGATCATAGGTAATAACTAATGTATACATTTTGTGCCTTTGGTCTCTAAAGGCATTAGGTCTCCTGCAGGCATGTCATCCTTACCTGGTTACATACAGAACTTTGGAATATGGTCCATTATCTTTCCTCCACATTGTTCACTGTCCTTACATAGATCTATGAGGTGTTTGCTTCAACAGACAGGCTACAGTGTGGTCAATTATCATTGACCGAAAATTAGGCTAGAATCAGATAGAGAAACAACAGTATGAACCTCAAACACCTGACATCATATTACAAGTCGATCAGACCGATCGAGCAAAACATGTAGACATGCCTGTTGTTTCGCGCCATCTAGTGGAAGTATCACTGAGCCGAAATTTGACTCACAAATTCCAATATGGCTCCCCAGCAACGGTCCCGGTTACCTGTTGATGACAAACATTGCGGGAGATATGCCTCGTGGGGTACACCTGTTACATGAAGACGTTTAAGAAGAGAAACAGTATTATGCTTTGCCACAGACAGATCCCACCCAACAACTGTGTTTAGTCATATTTGACAACAGTAAGTTTTGACTCGATTGTTGTTTGATAGGGCCGCTGCATTTTGACACAACTAATACACAAGCTCATACTGAAATTGATATAGTCATATTGGCATTATCGTTGGAGAACCTGTTTATTTACCTTTATATCGATGTCCAACTTGTAAGGATCATGCATTGGTGGGATGAGTAGCACAGCTGATTATGTGGGTAGTGCCCAAGTAAAATTTGCCAAAATTCCCTGCCAATGCTAAACAGTGTATTCTCCTGATGATATTGATTCTTGTTTTGAGTTGTTTGGTGGATTGGACCATTGAACTCTTGATCATTAACAAGGAACAAACAAGACATTTTGGCAATTTTACTCTTTATTCAGACTCTCCGCTACCTGACCGTCAGCTTCAACGCACAGCTGGACATCTCACACCTGGTGAGGAGGAGGAGAGCTGGACACTGGAATGCTTGGTCTATGCGTGTGGCTTTTGTGCATTCAGAATTTTAAAAAATGAACAAAAACACACCGTTTCAACAAATAATAAACCACACGAACCTCCTCTAACTACAACTGTGATGAAACTGAGTCCGAATGTTATCTCAAAATGTTATGAGGACTGGTATTAAGGATGTGAGTGTGTGTCCATGTTAGCCACCACTAAATATAGACCGCTCACAGAAACCAAGTGGCATAAATATCAGCTGCTCTTATTGTACGCTTGTATACTGTATACTTCAATGCTGTATAGGCAGACAAGTACACCAAGTAACAATCAATCAAGATTACAACGCCCTCCTAACGGGCCTGCCGGCATGCGTGGTGAAACCACTACAGATGATCTAGAACGCGGTGGTGCGTCTGGTGTTTTTTTTCTATTTCTTATGTAAAATAGTAGCTACTTATTGTTACACTAGGTCTCTATTGCTCGTAGCTTGATTGTTCTCTACCTTGTACGTCGCTTTGGATAAAAGCGTCTGCTAAATGACTAAATGTAAATTTAAATGTCTGTACCCTTTTTGAATGTAGTACCTGTGTGTGTGTGTGTGTGTGTGTGTGTATTATGGGCCGCACTAGCCTTTCACAGATTTATGGCCCAAGCTCAGAACTAATAACTTTACCTGCGGAACTCTTCTGCCTTGTCGGGCGCTGAGATCTCCGTCACGGTGCCTTTAGGTATCTGTGTGTGAGTGAGGGAGTGTCTGTTATTTGTGCAATGTATGTACATGTGAAATGAGGTGAGATCATATGGAACAACAGCAACATTAGCATTAACACTGCAGCACTAATAACAACATAGGACAAAAAATCCTACTAAGTAGAACACATAGGCAGAACACAAAATCCAGACACTTAACTCCAGTTACCCTCACAGTTATCATTCAATTTCATTAATCTGGCTCTGAGTTTAAATTCATTGGTTTTTAACTGACAACTGACGTTAGCGTAACTTACATTGCACAAATAACAGACACTACCTCAGTCACACTCAGATACGTAAAGGCCTTTCTTTACTCAATGACATGAGCGACTTCTTTGCTACACGACAGTGGCGTTTCTACATTAGGGGCACTGTCCCACCAGATCCAGATGGCGCTGTGGTGCAGAAAGCTCAATATATCTGTGCTATGTGGCTAAATATATCTTATTTTATTTAATATGCAAAGTAGCGATTGAATTGTGAATGTGTGTGTGTGAATAAACTACACAAGCATTATAGTGCTGTTTTGGAGTAATTTGATTCGTGTGTTTTTCTGTGTTTGTGCTTGCTCTGTGAAATGCTGCCTGCTCTTCGCTGTCCCTCCACCTCTGGGGCAGGGCTGCAAATGTAAGACTGTTGCTATCGAAACAATATGCGAGCGAGATCGAGCCATTCCAACATTTACATTGGGTTTAGGGGCAGTTGTAATTGTGCCCCTTGAATTCTGCCTAGCAACCCGTGACCAAGAAAAAATAATAATCATACAGATCGTACTCAGACAGACCTACGCCACTAACGTTACTGCTCGTTAGCTATCACTAGTCTTCTACTGTTTTGGAACCAGCCTCCGTGTCTCAAGTTGCCGCCTGAAATCATTTCTGTTTATAAGACAACATTTGATGTACGTTTTGTTCATTAAGCAGCATGATTTGTTGCTGTTACTTGTTTCAGTTGTGCATTTCGCTTCATGTTGTGTGTGTGCCACAAGCTTGATAAAGCATGCAAGTTATTTGAACTATCTATCTTTAAACTTTGTTGCATTGTATTTTACTTTGTTGCTGTATTATAAGCAGCATCTTTGTGTCGCGCTGAGCACTGAAGCATGTCAAATGTATTTGAAATAGAATTTCTGCTCCCTGCCGGCACCTGTCCATTTAGGCCTACTGAGAATAATAATCAGCTACCTCTATTTTTGTGACAATGACATGACGTCATGCAACATTGACCCACAATGACGTGTTTTAATTCCATTCCTAATATGTACCATGGAAAGTTGGAAACAACTAAATATTCGATTCATTTTCTTGCATTCTACTTCGGAAAGCGGCACGATTATTTCTGGCTTGATTTTTTTTTACACGTTTTCACTCTTACATTTGATCTTACAAGCAGCTTCTCATCCAAATGTAAGTACCGATACTTCGACACACCGTTTGCAGCGTCTTAATTTTTCAAAAGCGGAAAAAAAAACTAATTTAGACTACTTCACGTTCTCGTCCAACAGGCTAGCCATAACTAGAGCCGTAACTAGAACTAACCAATCCACCAGGCCTATACAATGTGGATAGAACCAGATGTGGAACCTGTCATTTAAAAGTGAACATATTGTAAAACAGCATTTTCCTTGCTAACAGGGCCTCTGTTCGAGTGAAGGAGATCTGTCGAAGAATAGAAAAGGAAGACAGGGTCGCTGAGCTGAAGGAGCTCGAGGATATTTTCACTGCTCTTGAGGAGGACCGCAGGATACTGCAGAATCTCCTGCAAGAGAAAAATGAAGAAAATGAAATGAAGTTGAGGGCTATGGAGAGGGAGATGGTGCATGAGAGGGTAGAGTTGGAGAGTGAGATGCGGGACAGAGAGGAGGCTCTGGAGAGGAAGAGAGAGATGAGGGATAGGGAGGAGGCTCTGGAGAGGAAGTGGGCCGAGGAGAGAGCGATTGTGAGGAGAAAGGAGGCTCTGGACAGGGAGAGGGTGCAGGAGAGAGAGATGAGGGATAAGAAGGAGGCTCTGGAGAGGGAGAGGGTGCAGGAAAGAATAGAGTGGGAGAGAGAGGTGAGGGAAAGAGAGGAGGCTCTGGAGAGGGAGAGGGTGCAGGAGAGAGTAGCGTGGGAGAGAGAGATGAGGGAAAGAGAGGAGGCCTTGCTGTGCACCTTTATTTCCGCTGTTGTCTGCAAGGACAAGGTCATGAAAGACCTGAGGATCCAGATGGACAGACCGGTAAGACAGGCTTTTTGTGTTTCTGGGCACCAGATATTGCCTGTTGCCTTGAGGAAGCATTTCTAACTGTATAAAATATACAAATAACTTGATATGTGGACATGTGTTATATTTTTTCAGAGTCCATCTAAGGTGTGCGAGGCACAATGGGGCCATTTTCAAACACATGGGGCCACTGGCACTGCAGTGGTCACACTCCAGGTACTTTTCTCTCTGTTTCCCAGGGCTGCACTCTTTTCTGTGGCCTTCCTTGAATGATGTTTAACGTTGTGACATTGAAGATTTACCTGAATCATTTCTTGTGACAATGCATTGGCTTTTTAAGTTTTTGTACATACTTATATCATACGTTCAAAGACTGGTTTTGTATTTTTCCTCAGGACAATTCTGAAAGCACTATGAGTGACCTGCAGGAGGACCGGGTGAAAATCACTGAAGTAAAGAAACAGGAGAAAGCCCTTCAACAGGCAGAGAAGAAAGAACAGAAGGCAGAGAAGAAAAGAGGATTTTTCAAAAGAATCCGATCATTCTTTTTCCGCAAAAGGAGCAATTAAATAATTGTAATTATATATTTTATTAATAAAGCTTTTTAATTTATTTGACAACAATATTGCATGTGTTCTTTTTCCATATTTTGCACACTTGTTACAAGTTATGACATAGACCGACACCATCCCATCTTCACCCTGGAGATCAAGAGCACTACAATAGCCCACACACAGACTTCTTAGCCAGCATTCACGTTCTTCATTGAATAAAAACTCTATAATTCACAATGGTTTTACAGGAGGGACAAACCCAACACACACACACACTTCTACTATTTTACACTCTGGGTCATCTATACTCTACTTGTGCTCTTTTATTTCCGTTGTTGTCTGCAAGGACAATGTCATGAAAGACCTGATGATCCAGATGGACAGACCGGTGAGACAGGCTTTTTGTGTTTCTGGGCACCAGAAATTGCCTATTGCCTTGAGGAAGCATTTCTAACTGTATCAATAACTTGATATGTGGACATGTGTTATATTTTTTCAGAGTCCATCTAAGGTGATCTCCAGGCATCTCCAGGTACTTTTCTCTCTGTTTCCCAGGGCTGCACTCTTTTCTGTGGCCTTCCTTGAATGATGTTTAACTTTGTGACATTGAAGATTTACATGAATCATTTCTTCTGACACTGTAGGCCTATGGCTTTTTAGGTTTTTGTACATACTTATTTCATACATTCAAAGACTGGGTACTTATTTTTCCTCAGGATAATTCTGAAAGCATACCTCAACACATTGCAGAGTGTGACCTGCAAGAGGACCGGGTTAAAAACACAGAACTCAACAAACGGGAGAAAGCCCTTCAACAGGCTGAGAAGAAGGCACCGAAGTCAGAGAAGAAAAGAAGAGTTGGGATTTTCAAAAGGATGAGATTATTCTTCCAAAAAAGGAGCAATTAAAATCTGGGGAAAAAGGACTTGGAAAAGTCAAATCAGAGTGGATGAAAATGATTGTAATCACGCGGTGAAGTGTTCAACTGTGTTTTAATACCATCAATACAAATGTTGAATTGAGATTTTACATCCCTTGTGTTTAACTACATGTTTTACATACAACTCTTCCTGACCTTTGAAGATGGTGGTGAAGATCAGTGACCCTTCAAAGATAGTACAGTACTTGCATAGAGCTTCATTCTTTTTCTACGTAAGACAAATCACCATTTATGTATTCTAGCCCAACAGGACAGACTGACGATGCATCCATTGTTCAAGCAGTGCTTAAGAAAATGTTCCCATATTTGCTCAGATCACTTCTCGTGGAATAATGTCTGCATGGCCCAATGTCCTGCAATAGGCATGACTCGATGGCATTCTAATGTGCTTGTGGTTGATTTATTGGTGTTGTAACCTACTCACCTTTTTTAGATCAAAAACAACAAAAATAAACAAAACAAACCCTAATTGAAAATGCCACAGATTATCAAAACATTGTTTCCACTAGAAATGCTAATGCTAATTCACATATACACCCTTTAGTCAAAGGATGAACATGTGTGGCTCTCATTTGAGGATGTCAAATAAACGGAACATGTTGTGTAGAGGATGTGGGGCTGAAAAGGCTATCCATCACCTCCGAAGCATTACTGGCACAAAACAGACGATACCCACGCAGAGCCAAGAACATTCTGTTCATCCCATCACACATTCATGTGGGAGCCTTAAATAAGACACATTTCTTTCCTCCATGGACTGCACATTCACAAAATCACAAATAATAAAAAGAAATGTGTAATGCAACAGAACACATCCACCTGTTGTGGACTTCTCAATTATACTGGAGGGGTGGAACACACTGCCTGTGGACAGTTAACAACCAGCAGATTGTCTGTTGCATCGCTGCTTCAGTTCTGTGATCATCACAGTGCAGATGTTCCTTCACCATCCTGGTCAGTCCCTCAAAGAGCATCACAGCGCCCCCAAGTGGATCTTCCCAAACTCGGTGAGGAGGGCCACCAGGAGGAAGATGAAGTAGAAGACGATGAGGAAGATGCCGTAGGCGCGGGTGAGATGGAAGCACTGCAGTGGGATGAGCACGAATGACAGAACCAGACTGAGCCCCAGAGCACCGGACAGGATCCAACACAGAAGACCCTCTGGTTCCAGCTGGGGAGAGGAGAGGAGAAGAGAAAAGAAAAGAAAAAAAAAGAGAGAGGAAGAGAGATTAGCCTCTGATTCTCATGCTATGTGATGCGATGTATTGAATGGACATGAATTCTAACAAAAACATACATTCACTGATTCTAAAGATATACGACATGCTTGTTTTTAAGACCGTTAGAGATCCCTTGATTGTACATGACGCGTTCGGTTCTATTTCAGTTAGTGTCTCTTTGAAGAAACAAAAGAACGAGTGCGATAATACAAAACACAGATCAGAACTGGGACATGATGACCACTGAAGATATTTAAAGACATCAGAGCTCCCATCAAGGCTAAGGCCTCTGAACAGGGGAGGCAGGGGACCTACCGTCACTATGTGATTACCACCGAACATCTGCAGCAAGCAGCCCAGACCTATACCAAACAACATGTCTGAAAGAGGCCGAGTTAATGGCAAATACACAAACAGTAATAGAAATAGAATAGCAATAGAAAAGCCTTTATTGTCATTGTATTCGCAAAAAACGAAATTCGGAGAAAAACCTCCAAAGAGGCGAAATGTCATGGTAAAGATCAATTCAAATCTTTGAACAAAATCTCAAGCCTCGTGAAGGTAACAGCGCCATCTGAGGGCCATCTGTCTGATCAGCTGCCTTATGCATTCTAACAATGGGCCACTCAGAGACAGCTGAACTGAAAGTGTCTGCGGTCGTTTCCTTCATGGGCCAAAAACATGCTGATTCGTGGCAACCGTTTGACTCGTGATCCAGGCCACTTCCCTGAGAGAGAAAGGATACTGAAGAGGATTCCTCCGAAACAGGCGGATATGGCCATGCGGGGATAACCCTGACGGGCTATCGTAATGTCCGAGACTAAATCTGTGGAAGCACACAAGACCTGATTGACTAGTTTGAAATGCACATCATTCCTGTATCATTGCAGTCAGGTTCATACTCTCAGTTATAACACTCAATACATTATCAGTCTATTTTTTATCAATACGTGGTGACAGTCACTTAAATGTCCACTTATGGAGTAGTTTTGTACACTTCTATGAAAGGCAGTAGATAACCTGATCATCTCTAGCTCGTGTTCAAGGCTCCAGAAAATCTGCTTTGTTACAAGAATAACTGTCATAATGTTAAGAAAATGTTTGGTGACGCCAGAGAACTGATACCATTGGCTCACAGTGATACACGTGACCCAAACGAAGGCTCCTCAGCCATTAAGGCTTCTGTCAATGGGAAACCTGGAAAGGTTGCAATCTCCCCCTTTTAGAACATCCCTGCTCCTACTACCATATGAATCTCATCCACTGCATAATTGTATCCTTATGTTAAGCGTGCGTGTGTATGTGATTGAGTGAGAGAGAGTGAGAGAGTGAGAGTGTATTCTCACCTCCGATGCTGTTGCCCCAGGCCAGCAGTGTGAGGCCCAGCACCGTGTTGCTGAGGCTGAAGACGATCCCCAGCATGTGCAGCACACTCACCACCTCAGAGGCTGCCGTGTTGATCCACAGAGCGCTCACCACAAACCCCAGCAGGGAAAACAGCTGACGGAGGGCACACATGTTACAGTCCATTAACAGGTAAACAGCTGACGGACGGCAGACACATGCTACAGTCCATTAACAGGTAAACAGCTGACGGACGGCAGACACATTTTAGTGTCCATAAACAGGTAAAGAGACACACTGACTAAGGAAGATATTTAAGAATTGTATGAAGTACTTTCTGGGTTTGTTTTTATTGGCTAGTTTCTATATAAAATGCTATAATTCAATTAAATCCTTTAGCAGTTAGCAGTTAATGAACAAACCAATACAAATCATTAAACCGTCAACAATATACTAGCGATTCACCTACATGTCCACAGATTTGAAACAAAGTCAAATACAGATTGTTTTGGGAGATTAATAGATTAGTGGGTGAACTGCTGATCCAGCTTCATCAAGTCTGGTATCCCATAAAGTAGTATTTCTCAGATGGCCAAATAATTGTGCTGAGCACCCGCCTAAAACTGGACCACACACATGGGTACCAAGAGCCGGATTTGGTTTTGCTCTGTATTCTTGATTTGTTGAATACCCCTCTAAGCCCAAACTAATTATTGACCTAATACAGAACGTTCAACACTCAAACAGTGTAGAAACAAACTACCAAATACTTACAAAGTGGTACTCCGGCGGATGCTCATTGGTGGTGCTGCAGAAGACGATAGCAGCCAAGAAAACGCCAAAAAGCACCACCAGTGCCCAGACAGGAAACTCACCCTCGATTAGGTACAGGCCATCTGGAAACATTAAAATACTTTATGAAGAATTTTCAATAGTGTGTGCGAACTGTTCATGTTAATTGTTGGGTTTAAAGAAGGTAAGAAACCAAGAATGAAAACACCTCTATGAAGACATGATATAATTTTGCATTAGAGTTTTGGGATCAGTAAAATCTAGAATCAACATAAAACAGATTTACTGAGAAAATGTATAACTTTACCCTTGCATATGAAATATTCTGTGGCTCTAATAACTTTCAGAAATACTGTTGGCACAAGGTAAGGCCATCAGTCTTTTGGACAGAAATGAGGTCAGCTTAAAATGGAGTACAGTCACACCACCCGAGAGGGCACATTCTTTAAGTGATAAGTAGTCATAATCTACTTGGGCATGTCTGGGGTGTTTGAAATTAGAAAGCAAACGCAGTCGTGTTTCTAGATCATGTGTGAGATTAGTCTTTGATTAGGGTAGTGCATTTCTCCCCAATTTCCATAATACGTTCTGCATGTCTTAAAGTTGTATCGTTAGTTCAAATGGTGGCCCTCCATTGAAAACTTGTCATAAACAAATCAATGAAACAATTATGGTAGTTAGATTGAGCCACTAGCAAGACCTTTACGAGGAGCCACCAGACAACAGCTGCATTCCATCTGAAACAAGGCTACTGTGACAACAATGCTGTCTAAAAAGCTCTTAGCAGCAAAAGAGCAGCTATTTGGAATTAAATTAATTATTATCAGAGCAACGGCACAAAAAAGGCAACAAACAATTAGAAACCTGCCAGTCTGCCAAGAATGTACCCACAAGGATGGCCACAATGAAACATGGATCCACGCACACGCACACACACACACACACACACACACACACACACACACACACACAGACACAGACACAGACACAGACACAGACACACACACGTGTGCAAACTCACATTGTCCTGAATTAAAGGTGAGAACACACACGAGAGGGCCAGTGATGAGGTGGAGGCAGTTGAGGGGTCTGTTCCAGTTGTGGTCCTCCTTGTCTGGGTCCACTACAGGCACAGTGAGGAGCAGCAGCACCTCCAGAGGCATCTGTTGGGACAGATACAAATCAGATTTAAAAATCAATACAGTGTTGTAGCAAGATATATACGTGTGTTTACGTGTTATATATATATTATATAAATAAGAGAGAGAGAGAGATTTCTTTTTTGGCACATATGTCTACCCTGATAACATTGTTCAAGTCTACAAAACGGCACAAGACCGAATTTTTCTCGTGTCACAGCGGGAAATTGGATCGTTAGTCAGAGTCGAGATCTGGTCCCTCTACTCTAAAGGGAACATACATACATTTACAAAATGCAGAGACACTGGAAATAAACTGTGAAAACTACTAAAGAAAAGGCTAAAGGCTTTTTTTTTTTTAAGGCAAACATGGGCTTTGTTGCTTTACCGGTGAAAAATGGAACAGGTTTTCCTCTATGCGTTTGCAGTTCGTTGAAGTTGAACGAGAGAGGGACATCTAACGGGGAGGACTGGTAATGATAGCATTTTGTAATGTGACAGGCTACGCTTAACCATTGTGAAATGTGAAAATCCCAGACAATTCATGGTAGCCTAAGAGTTTGATTCAAAAGTGATTAAAGAAAAAAAAGCTATTGCACACCCGTCATCATGATTCATTCTATCAAGTCATTGTCCAAACAAGATTGATTTGTGTGCTTGCAGTTACCATTAATACAGATCATCATGCTCAGAGAAGGCATTATCTCATAATTATCTCATACCAGAACTGCGCATGTGATACAGGTAGGTCTCGCAACTTTCAGCTATTCTGGATGGCAACAACTAACAAAGAATCCATTCATTTGAGCTCATAGCCACATAGACAGCAATCACAAATAGGAATGCAACTCTACTTGTAATCAGTATTGTTAAGAGGCCTGACATGAGGCCAACTCTTCTACCGGAATGGAAGACAGGCCCCCTGACAAGGAAGTTGAATGCCTTAACTGTTAGCATTGGGGAATAAAGCCAACTGTTAGCATTGGGGAATAAAGCCAACTGTTAGCATTGGGGAATAAAGCCAACTGTTAGCATTGGGGCACAAAGCCAACTGTTAGCATTGGGGAATAAAGCCAACTGTTAGCATTGTGGCACAAAGCCAACACAACGCAGCCCAGCACACAGCCAGCGGACGCCTACCTTCACCAGCTTCAAGACCCTCCAGGTCCAGGGTTTCCTCCTCCACCTCCTGCTGTCCACGGGCCTCAGAGAGCCCAGGAGGATCTGGCTGGTGGAGAGTGTGTGGGGGAGCAGAGGCTGGTACTCCTCATCTGTGATACCAGAGCAAAAAGAAATACAGAAAATTAGCAGAAGGGATTTGGACAACATGGAAAAAGCCAACACTTTAATCAAACAAATAATGCAATGGATCAATGGATCAGAATTCTGGCAATTCATCTGGCAGATTTCGGTATTTTGAGTTGCCAGGAGTAAGAATGAGATGCTCTCGGTTCAAATGTTGCAAAAAGTAAAGCCCCAACTTTGCATCATTTCAAAAAGTAGCTGGTTCCTTTAAAAAAACTGTTAAACTGATTCCTCATTTTAGGACTGACACTGAACTGAAAGTGAATTTTATTAAAAATACATGAACTACATAAGGTCTAGCTGATGATGGCTGTGTCTCCAAGTTCCTCCTTGGAACTCCTGCAATGCTGTAAAGTTCTGAAATTCTCTTACTTTGACCCTTGGCTGACCCAAATCCTTTCCACTTAACATAATACACTGATGTCCTACATGAGGAAAATGCTGCATTCACCTTTTTCCAGATTAATGCCCACTCTTTTATTAAAAAAAAAAAAAAAAAAAAAAAAAAAGTACAATTTATGTAATTTCCTTCCCTTCCCTTGAATGTAATGCTAGTTTGAAATGCAGCCAGCTACAATATGACGGTATCCACGGTGATCCAAGAGAACACACACATACACTTACACACACGTCATGCTTACCATATGTCTGTATGCTCTTGTTGAGACTCTCACTGTATTCACCGCTAGTCAGCAAATCTGCCGGGTAAAGACAAATAAGCGGAATCTTTTGTCATCTACAGGCAGTGGGACAATCATCAGCAGCAGGTAACTTAACCATTAAATATAATTTAGAAACTTTGAAAATCAATCTACTAAAACAACCGAGTTCTCATGCCAGTAGCAACATTTGTATTTAGTAGCTAAATTCTATCTCACTTTTTACTATGAAATTAACATGATCTTATTCAAGGCTTGGCAGCAATGCATTTACTGTGACACAAATAATTGATTCGTTTTACCTGGTGTTTGTACTGGGGTTGGCCCATTGATGGAGCGCTTCCGGTAGTTATAGATATAGGCGCTCACCAGGACAGCGGCAACATACACCATATACAGGCCTATGTACCCTATATCACAAAAGAACAGTCACCATATATAGGCCTATGTACCCTATCACACATCAGAACAGTCACCATATACAGGCCTATGTACCCTATATCACAAAAGAACAGTCACCATATACAGGCCTATGTACCCTATATCACAAAAAAACAGTCACCATATACAGGCCTATGTACCCTATATCACAAAAAAACAGTCACCATATACAGGCCTATGTATCCTATATCACAAAAGAACCGTCACTCAGTGACTCATTGTGTCTTCATGGCTTTTAATATCTCAGTTGCTGTCACTAACGGTCATGGATATGAATGTCACTAATGGCTATGGTTCACATAGACCTAACAATTCCAACAATGAAAGTTATTGAATAAACCAAAAATGTATCATTTTCAGTGATTTAGGACCTGAAATACAAGCGTTGCTGATCGCACCTACACATTGGTACCATGAGGTGCCATGGTAACCATATTGCCTTATAACGCTACCAAGCACTGTGACGAACCATGACTTAATTGAAAGTTGGAAGAGCTTTTGACGGTTCGTAGAGTGCATGCAAGGCTGTTTTATTCAGCCCTGTGCCATGTGAAGTTCAGCAATATGTACTGTGATCTTCAGACTATTCAAGACTTCTGTCTCACAGTGAGGTTAACATGTGTATTATTTCCCATTTGAGATCATAAGGCCATTACATTACATGCCATTGAATCCAGCTAATATTACAGAGTAAACACACACAAACACACACACACACACACACACACACACACACACACATCAGTTAATGCACTGCGTCACCCACCTAGTGCCTCTGCCAAGGCTATATGCCCTTTGTAGAGAATGGTGAAAGTCCAGAACACAGCTGCCATGTAGAAAATCATGTCCCTCAGAAAGGGTCGGGAGGCCAGGGTGAAGGGCTTGACCAAAGCCACGCTGCCAGCCACAACAGTCGTCACAAAGATCCCAGCACCTACAAGACAAGAGTTACTATGCATGTGGGGAGTGTGTGTGTGTGTGTGTGTGTGTGTGTGTGTGTGTGTGTGTACAGTGGTCACAAAGATCCCAGCACCTACAAGACAAGAGTTACTATGCATGTGGGGAGTGTGTGTGTGTGTGTGTGTGTGTATGTGTGTGTGTGTGCGTGTACAGTGGTCACAAAGATCCCAGCACCTACAAGACAAGAGTTACTATGCATGTGGGGAGTCGCTACTGCCTATAATAAATGTTTAGTGGTAGCACATATTAAATCATATACAAATCCTGTTCATCATCAAGTGCATGAAATAAGATGCCTTACTGTATCAACTACACCAGATTCCATTCATTTCCAGTGTATAGCATTAGGGGAAATCTGAATGAGAATACAAAGAGTGACATTAACAGTGAGAACCCACCAAAAAGGGCCCCGATGGCCAGTCCAGCGGTGTGGGGCCTGGAGAAGGCAGCCATAGCGCTGAACACATCAGGGGCTCCGTTCCCCAGAGCCAGAAAGGTCACGCCCTGAACACGAGGTCAAGGAGCACAACTGTATGAGGACGTTAAACCACTGCATTGCAACATGAACTTTATAGCACTTTATTTAACTTTATTTAACATTATTATTGTTGCACTACCTCCATTCTTATTTATTATTTTGCTCATACTGGTACTATCTGTCCTTGTATTGTTGTTCTGTGTTGTCTTGTTGTTCTATTTGTGATGCTATAGCCTGCATGGAGAATACCAAAAAAAATTCCTAGTATCTGTATACATGGCGAAATAAAGTTTAATTGAATTGAATTCTATTAGAAAGCGTGCACATTTCACTGCAATATGCATGTTCATTTAAGGGGCTTGGACATCTCCTGTGCTCCGAAGGATACAGCGACGTTGTGAGTCAGCCCTAGGATGGAGGAAATGGCCGACAGGTTTGGGCAGAAGCTGTGGAGAAAGACAAAGGAAGAAGAACATTAAAAAAAAAAAATCACAGAGTATATGGCTCCATCTTCAATCAGTAATACAGAGCAGCTCAGGTCCAACAACTAGGAGTAGATCATAATATAAAGCCACTGCTAGCTAAACAAGCTTGACAAATCTGATACATTTAGTATTACTCATATCAGTTCAGACAACTTCTGCTTCCGCAGGCTCAACTTCATTTACAGAAAGCAGTTGCAAAACTGATGGGGCTGAATAGATGCTCCCTTTTTGGCAATAATGTGATGGTCATATAAACAGCATTTATTTCCTATACCAGAGCTAACCAAGTGCAAAGCACATAATGTGAAAACAAAAACCTGCAGCTCTGAAGTGCAAACTACAAACACACAAAAAGAAAAAACACAAACAAACAAAGACTTGAGAACCTGAGGCGCAGATGTAACACACAAAAACGAAAACCTGCAGCGCTGAAGTGCAAAACAAAAAAAAAAACCTGAACACTCCTGAGGTACAAATGTAGCAAAGAAATGGAAATACGTCCTCAGCTGCTCCTCAGGCCTGCAGGCTTTTGTTTCTGTATGCTGTACCTGCACTTCAGGCCTGCAGGCTTTTGTTTTCACGTTGGGTACTCCAGTGCCAACACAGAAAACTGCTTTGACCAGAACCTGAACTGAAGGCTTTTGTTACAGTACGCTCTGTCCCTTATCTGTGTTAAAAGAGGAAATCCAACAGATCTTCCTGTTTGAACATTGACACGCACAGCAATTTAATGCAAAACCACACAATGTCATCTGCTTTCACTTCATCATCACGTGACGCAGCGCTAGAAAGTGCCCCGTATGGGTTCTCACATCTACAATAAAATAAAGCGCAAATGCACAATTCTTATCAGCATGCTAGCTGGACAGTAAACTTTACAGCAGTAAGGTGACTGAAACCCTCATGTGACTGTGTACTATCAGTGAAGTCACCTAAGCACGTGAGCTCAACTGAAAAGGTACACCCCCCCCCCCCCCCCCCCACCCTCTCCTCTCAAAAACAAATACTAAAGGTGCTCGGGGCAGGACTGGTAGAGGGAAGCAGTCACATGCCACGGCCTGTTCACCACAGGATGGTGTAACTAAACACTAAGAACACAGAGAAAGAAGATGACAGTTTGAAAGAAACCACAAAACTAACAATTTGGAGGCAGCAAGTCCAAGTGCCAGGAACAAGAAGAGGAGCCATACAGCCTGTAGTGAGACAAGAGGAGAGAGACCGGTTTCAGTGTTAACCTTTGACCTCAAATGAACAGCAAGAACAAAGAAGTAGTATTTGTCCAAAGGATTTGTTCTAAAGGCCAGACAGTATAAATAAGGCATGCAAATCCAGTCGCTCTTTAGAGTCTACATTTTAAATTAATAATAATATTACAGATCCAACTCAAGTAATAGTGAAGACAATATAATTAATCAGTATCGTCTGGTAAACATGTTACACATGAAATGGTTTACAACATCATCAAACCACAAGTGCATAATACGATCCATATGGGATACATTTGGGGACACAATGTGACCATTTCCCTAAAACCTCTCCTGAGCAGATGCCCAACCCAGTGACCACTGATGTGCAAGCTACTACTTGCTTTGCCATTTCACCAACAGACACAGAGAGTAATTATTAATGGAAACATTATTAATTAACTAGAGCACTATTAGCCTACTGATGCTTGTCGGCATGATTTATATCTATACAACATTTAATAAACTAGCTTTCATATGAATCCATCTAAGTGTTGACTGCCTGACGGCTGAAATGTATTTCCAGACCACTGAATAACTATTTCATACACAAATACGCCCTGGTCTTTAATCCTCATTACAGATGCAACTATGAAAATTATTCCACTACATGTGGGTGTAGGTCTTACATAGAGAGTGATGGCCAGGGGCAGGAGTTGAGGAGAAAACCGGCAGAAGGCGAGGCGTGGGTAGTTGATGAAGCCGCTCTCTTGGTTACAGTCGGAGGTGTTCTTGACAAACTCGCAGCGCTGGCTGACACTCAGGTTCATAACATCACTGCACTGTTAACACAGATGGCCGAAGTTTAAGAGACTCGAAATCTTAAGAAAATACGAGGGGTTTAGGTCAATACATGGCGTTATATTGTGAGCCCAACATAATTGTGTTACCATACCAACTTATTTCACCTGAACAGCAGTTATGTTACCGTGGGTTTCCACTTTAATGTTTGCAAAGGAAATTTCCTCCATAAAAACAACGGTGTTTGGTACCTGAATTGCTACACCTGGATCATTGGGCACATATTTGCCAGACTGGAACATATTGTGCTATTAGGCGACCAACTTCAATACATTGCGCAATTGCACCCTAGGTGTGTAAACACAGTCTCCTGATTTTCGTAGGAGCGACACCCGAAAAACACAAATCAATGTGATGTTCACATAAGAAACATTAAAAACCTTTCTACTCACTTCGTCAGCGGCTCCCTTCAGAATTCCTACGAAAGGTTGCGTTCCCGTGAAGCTCACATTGTTCCATACAAGCTGAGACGACGTCCTTCCCAGCTCACTCGACTCGAAACAGGCAACATGGTGTGAACCACTCAAGGCAACGACTAAAAACGACGTTAAGATCATATGATTCATGATTTAAGTCGTTTCGAGTGCTGTTGGTGCCCATAACACTCACTGTCTTCAGTAACCAGTTCATCCCACTAACACTACTACGGAACAGAGTGGACATGGAATTGAATGCATCTTTCAAGAGAAAACAAAGACATACAATTAAAACCAACTGCAAGAAACGTAGACCTCAGTATTGCACCCAGCTCAACTCGCTGAAGAGTGTTTACATGGCAAGTACTGCACTTGTTTAGCATTCTCGCATAGGAAGTAGCGCCCTCTCCGCGTCACTTCAGCCACTTCCTAAATCGTCATGTTGACTGCCCATTTCTTAAAGCTAAATAAAGCCCTTTTATATTCAGTGTGAAACGGTAAACCGTCGTATTTGCAGCACATACATTTAATACAAAAAATAAAAGTACGCATCTTTAATTATGTAAATATTTAAATGAATGATCACATAGGTAACGAGTTTATTTGTTTACAGTTATTTTGTACACATATTTTCAAGGCATAGTTATTATGATTAATAAAATGCTAGTTATATACATTATATATTAACATTTTTTTCAGACAACAACATTAAAATGATCCCTGACAAGCGACAGCAATACATAATCAAATCCATTGACTGTTGTGTGCTCAAAGTTATTGATTGCAAGTCAAAGTTACCAACAAACAACATACCACCACTTTGGTCATGTTGTCTATGCAGAAAAAACAACAACTTCGCTTGTGGTTATACTTAACAAGCCTTCAGGGTATTTCAGTCACAAACAGCTATTGCCAGGGCAATGTCCACTAGAATACCCTAAGCACTTCTTGAAGCTTTCTAAAAGGCACATTCCAAAGCTGCACTCTGAGAATTCCACCCAGATAAGAGCACCCCACATCTCCTTGCTCAGCAAGTCAGCAAGTCAACAAGTCCTCATGTTTCCAGGCTGCTGCCCTCATAGACCAGGGCTGAATCCATTGCTTTAGTCTTTGGGTCATAGTTGCTTCTGGCATCCTTTGTAACTACTGGACACAGATCCTGTTCACACCATCTGTAATTTAGACAGGCACCATTAACTCTGGGTTGAAATGATGTTTGTAAATTAAGCAAGTTGTACAGTTTGTATCTTAAAACAACAATGAAAAGACTATTAATATAGGAGGGAAATTCTCAGTAAAATCACAAAAACAATGAAGTAGTTATATCCAAATGACATCACGCATCAACAACAATCTCTGTTGAATGCTTCTCACTGCATATATTATTATCTATCTATGTCAGTATTGATAAGGGGGAAGCTTTCGGTCTGAGGAGGTGATGAAACACATTGCTCTTTGCACTGTGACCTTACCTTAAGGCAGCATAAACATCAGCCTGAGATGCTCCATCCCAGCAGGCATGGTTTATAAGCAGCGCACCTGAGAGCGGTACAGAGGAGGCAATGATGGTTAGATCTCAGATCTGTGAGGAAGCACATTTTTTCATCCCGACTTTTACATAAGTTGAAATTGCACAAATTGCATTCTACAAAGACCAATTTTACAGCATTTACTGTGATATTTTGGAATGATGTGTGTTCAAGCGAAGAGTTTTAGTATCAGGGCACACACTCATTTATTGGATTTTATTCCACACGTAGCTTTGTCTCAACCAATTGACTTCCATACCCATATAGACGCGTGCCAGGGTGTAGGCCAGATCTCGAGCTGCCATCTCCATGACGGCGGGCGGTCTTTGGACAGCTGAGCGCATGAACTGCTCAAGGGTGGAGAGGGCGCTGTTCACTGCCCCCACAGCAGGCCGGAGGGCATGATCAGCTCCAACACCTAATGTCTTCATCTTCAAGGGAAGAAAAGGTTTTATTTTTCAACAAGGGCTACCACCAATCCTCTTGTGATAAGTATCACTGACATTATGAGGATAACAGTTAGCATACTGGAGACCATTTCTATAAAGACATGGTACTTATGATACACATTATACACTTGTATTACGTCATGTAAAGTGCAAGACAGAGCAGAGAAACTGGGCAAATCAGTGAGATTGTAAGTTTCAAAATGGCCCAAAGTCTGATAACATGCCTTGCCTTGTGACCTTAAATTGCAACACAATGACTGAAGTGCTCGGGCTCATCCTACATACCTTCACGTCAGCGAAAAATGAGTCCAAAACTTGCCCCGAGGTCTTTGAGATGCAGCGGAGCACATCCAGGGCCAAAATGTTAGTAGTTCCCTCCCAGATACTTAAGACCTGAAGGAGAAATGAGATGTATGTTTTAAACCCTAATGGAGGGGGTGAATGTGTTTCAAACCCTAATGGAGGGGGTGAATGTCAGTCCACGTGAAAGGCGTTTAATGAACTGTGTGTTCCTCAGGTCTACCTGTGCATCCCTTAGCATTCTGGGTAATCCTGTGTCTTCAATGTATCCTTGACCCCCAAAACACTCCAAACCCTCAGAGACCACAGCCACAGCCTGAAAAGCAGAATAGTTATGGGAAAAGGACATTACAGAGGAGACAATGCTTTTTCATATAGAAGAATGTTGTCATTTGTTTTCAGACAGAGCCCACTCTTGTATGATATAAAAAATAGCAAAACATTTGGACTGCAAAACCAGAAAACTCAAGAGTTATGATTTCAGATCTCAATGACTATATGTGTGTTTCTTCACACCACCCGTAGATACTATGTTGTTATTGCATTATTGTTATTTAACCTGTAAAAGACTACATGCACAATAGTATTAATGTACACACAGCAATGGGTGTGAAGAGATGTCTCCTGGGACTTGCCTGTTTCCCTGTGTAGAGTTTGGCCACGGTGGTGAGCAGACGGAGCAGATGAAGCTCCATGTCCGAGGCGACCCCACCCTCCTCCCTCCCCAGCAGCCGGCACACCTCCATCAGGAGCAGGAAGGCAGCGCGCGTCTCCACCTGCAGGACACACAGGCAGGCAGGGGGAGTTACACCGGAGAGAGTTTCTTCTCTACAGTAATTAAATGGTTGCATTAGGAGTACAATAACTAAGGATTCTTTTGAGGAGATGAAATGTGGAGCGAAAGACACAGATAACTTGATCAAAAAGCTTTTTACTGGACAAAATACGTTCACCAAAATGCCCATTTCTGGCACATTAGCTATTCTGGAAGGCTTGGACAGTTAAACTCACCTCCATCCTAGCCATAGTTTGCACATGTAAAGGATGGTCCTTCAAGAACTTTCCGAAGACAAACCGTTTGGTCGCATACTCTCTGCTCAATTGAACCATCCTGAAGGCCATAAAATTGAGGGCACATATCACTCAGATTGATCTGAAGATTCGTGCAGGTCAGTCAATAACATCAGAAATAAACCGAACAGCATCCATACCTTCTCATTGAGGCCACGGCAGACACTGTGTTGTGGATCCGTGTGAGGGTTAGCATGTTAGCAATGGAGGCCACTCCTCTGCCTTCCTCTGATATCTTGAGGGGAAAATGGCATTTGGCATTAAAGCAACATTATGTAACAACGTTTTGATTTACTTTCTGTAGGCAACTAGTTTTGACATCATCTTCAAATTAATTTCGATCATATGTGGTCCTATGAAATACACCTGCTGTTCCCCTGAGCCATCTGAGATATGCACTATGTAGTTCTGTGTCCTGGCACAGAACACCACACGAAAATGTAAGAAAAGCATGACATCGCTAACTATATTGCCCAAAAAATGTTAGAAAGCTTTTAACGGTGCCCGCCGGGTTGTTAATGGTGTCTGCAAGGTTTTTTGCATGCCTTTTAGGTAGTTAGTTTACCGTTTTTCTCTCTCTCTATAATTCTGCCATATTGTTTTGAAATCATTACAAAACACCACATCGGATGACACATTATAATAACCATTAATAATACCGGGAATCACAATGGCTACATACAGTATGTTACCATCAACCTGAATCCATTTTCTCAGCAGTCTAAGCACAATACTCCACAATAACAAAGCAAAAACAATAACAAAAAACAAAAAACAAAAATAATAATATATATGTATGTGTGTATGTGTATATCCCATTTCCATAATTATTCAGACCCCTCAATCTTCTTGGGAATGATCCTGCAAGCTTGGCACACTTTTGGAAGTTCCTCCCATTCTTCTTGGCAGAATTGTTCGAGCTCTACCAGGTTGGATGGGGAACATCGGTGCACAGCCATTTTCAGGTCTCTCCAGAGATGCTCCATTGGGTCCAGATCCGGACTCTGGCTGGACCACTCCAGGACACAGAGATCTCTCAAAGCCACTCCTGTGTTTTCTTGGTGGAATGCTTCAGGTTGTTGTCTTGTTGAATCATGAACAATCCTGAAAAAGTTTTCACTCTAACGTAAGGACCATCTTTACCGCCCCCCACACACAGGAACTGGACTTTATGTTTGTGACTGAGACTTGGGTTATGGGTCAGGGTTAGTCATGTTCACTGGCTGAGTTTTGGCCATCAGATTGTCAGTTTTATAGTACTGTATAGTGGCCTGATTGTCTCACAGGTTAATGCATAATTCTCTCCTCCTGATGGCTTGGTTTTCTCTCTGACATACACCAGCAACTGTGAGACTTTATTTAGACAGGTGTGTGCCTTTCCTAATTATGCCCAATTAATTCCATTAGGTAGAAGCGTCTCATGGACCACTGATAGAGATAGGATGCACCAGAGCTCAATAGCAAGTGTCATGGCTTAGGGTCTGAAGAGTTATGGAAATGGGATATTTTATTTTTAATAAACAAAGCACTCCAAAAACCTGGTTTTGCTTAGTCATTGTGGAGCATTGTGTGTAGATTGATGAGAATAATGAAATGAATCCGGTTTAAGATAAGTGTGAAACAGAAAATGTGGAAAAGTTGAAAAACTTTTGCGAATGCACCGTAACTCTGCCGTGTGCACTGACCCTGTGTGCTGGTAGGCCATGCAGCAGGACCTCAGCCGTGGGCATCTGGCGTGTGCCCAGCTTGTCCTTTAGCCGCTGGACCTCAATGCCATTGAGGTTCCCCTGCCCATCCCGCACCTCAGCGTAAAACAGAGACAGACCTCCACTGCCCTATGTACAGAGAGGCGGTGGGGAAAGAAATGGCATTTATGAGAGATGTGGAAAGGTGGTAGTCTAGCTGTACAGACCCCTCAATCTTCTTGGGAATGATCCTGCAAGCTTGGCACACTTTTGGAAGTTCCTCTCATTCTTCTTGGCAGAATTGTTCGAGCTCTACCAGGTTGGATGGGGAACATCGGTGCACAGCCATTTTCAGGTCTCTCCAGAGATGCTCCATTGGGTCCAGATCCGGACTCTGGCTGGACCACTCCAGGACACAGAGATCTCTCGAAGCCACTCCTGTGTTTTCTTGGTGGAATGCTTCAGGTTGTTGTCTTGTTGAATCATGAACAATCCTGAAAAAGTTTTCACTCTAACGTAAGGACCATCTTTACCGCCCCCCACACACAGGAACTGGACTTGTTTCTTTCAACATGTTTCTTTTCTTCATTCCTTCCTTTTTTCTTTTCTCTCTCCCCATCTCTCTTTTCTATCTCTCTATCCAGCCAGCCCTGAGCACATGGGTCCCACCTCACCGTTTTTCCTTGCCCCTGGCTCTGGGCTCTGTAAAGCACATTGAGACAATTCCAATGATTATTAGCTCTATAAAAATACATAAAATTGAATTGGGAAGTTCTTCTGACAGTCAAGGTGGCTCTGCAGCTATGGTGTTTGATTCGCTCATTTCTCAATTATTGAGCGATTAACCAACGTGAACTGGATCCACTGTTTTTAACGTGTTGTATACTTTTCATCGTCAGAAAAAGAAACTGACAGCTTGAAGATATTTCAAGCATAAAGTTGATAGAGTTCAAGCATACCACATATATCTTTTCCAAAAAAAAGGACAAATATAATAAACAAAGGCACTCAAACCTGTTTAGTTCGTCCATCTTTGTCCGGTATCCGTGCTAGTGTGAGCGTCATATCCGCATCAGTTGCAGATGTGAACCACTTGAAGCCTTGGAGCTTGTGGGTGCCATCAGCTTGCGGCCAGGCCACTGTCTCAGTCCCACTAGCTGGTGATTAGGACATATTTTTAAGTACTCACAAAAAACAGCAAACATTTTTGAGGCCGGATACCTCACATGGTCAACAGATTGAGTAAATTCATGGTGTAATAACGGCATTGCAGAGTTTTTTCAAGGAAAGTGATGGTGAACACAATGTTTTCAGTGAGTTGTGTTAGCATTCAGCCTGTCCTGTAAGTTTATCTTTATTATTGACGAGACTAAAAATGTAACAGAGCAAGGCTTTAAAAAAAAATTAAATAAACACTTACCAACATCAGAACCCCCCTTGCGCTCCGTCATCCACTGACCCGAGGTCCAAAAACGCTTGGGATCACGGGAGGTCAGTCTCTGAAACGCCTCCTCCACTGACGAGGCTTCGCCTAACGACTAGGTGACATGCATGAATATAAATCATACGATGCAAAATCAATGCAGAAATGGCAGCTAAAGAGCGAATCCCTTTTTTCTTATCAAAATACAGCATTAGCTTTTCTTAGGATACACATCCAGTCCATAGATTTACACCAGAGATTCACACCTTAATTACTTTGGCTGCTCCATCAGTCATAGCAAGAGGGCAGGAGTACAGACCAGCTGAAGGAGCGTAGAGGAAGAGCTTAGACATCTGGTACACGCGGCTGAAAGGAGTTTAGATAAGAAAGATGAGGTTCACTCAGTTGTATCTCCTCAACACAAAGTCATGCACTATAATAAATAAGAGAGGAAGTTGGATGAGGCTGGCAGTGACCTGGGCCGCACAACAAAAGCCATCAGATTTACTAACTTTATCAAAACAGACTACACATTTAATCATTAAAATAGCATTAACGTGTTGATTTTACATAGCACCAGTTGAATTCACCTCCACTCTCCATAGCGTCTCTCATAGCCGGCAGCCACCAGGCCCTCCTCGGCGGAGATCTCCTTCATGCAGGCCCAGGCGGGACAGGTGAGGATGCGGTCCACCCTGCGGCCCCACGCATCGAAGTGCTTCAGGCGAGGAGGGTTCTCCTCACACTCCAGACCCAGAGCATCGACCTCCTGCACAATGCGCTCCCCAAACTTAGTCAAGTCCTCCTCCACGTCCTGAGAAATAAAGTCATTTTAGTGTCCTGACCTGAGAATGGCCAAATATGTACCATGTTGTCTTCATCACAGGTCTAAAAACATTTCCATTAGATGTGTTAAAAGTTCATCGGTAAAACTGCACCGTTCACCAGTGCAGAACAGTGACAGTATCAACGAAATCAGGCAAGTGGTGAAAACATTGAAACAGTCAACTTAAACCTATAATAGTAAAAACTATTCAAATGACCGACTGTCTGACCTACCCGTGAAGGTAAATGTCTCCGCAGGTAATTTCGCAATAAGGCATCTTCTAGGAAGGGGTTCTTTAGGAGAGGCTTGTCTTGAAAGAACGTTCCTATGGATGAGCGTGAGAACACAGGGCCTTCAGGCGACTCCACAGGCTGCTCACGTGAGTCCGTCCAGCTCTGCTGAACTCTACTGCTGCATGAGAGCGACCGACTCAATGGAAACCAGACCCGGTTACTGGTGCTCACGACTTGTTGGCCAAGCCAAAGGAGGGCCATGAGATATTTTGGAGAAAGTCTGTGAAACAATGCAAAAGGGATAACACACACACCCTGATATGTAGTGAAGTCTTTGTCTATTACCTATGAGAGGCTATAGATAATCTTCAAATCACGTGGGGCAGGCCTGTTGTTCTAAATGGCTGCAATGGAAGAATGAACCATGTTCCAAACTTGCATATTTGCGGTGAGTACATTCTTGATTATGTTGTTGCTAAAGTGCTTCGATTAATAGCAACCCTGGCAGAACAAAAGGGGAAACAGGCATTAATGTCCACCCATGGCGGAACTTAACCTTTTTAATGGACAAGGCTTGTTTGTACTCAGGTCTGTTCATTATAAGCTGGTCTATGGGGAAAACACCGAATAGGTGTGTGGCAGTGTTGTGCATGAACGCTTTCAAAAGAACGCGTTCATTTTTACATGTACATATGATGATGATGATAAGATGTTTCATGTTTAGAAACATGTAGTATATGGTAAGATGTTTAATGTTTAGATACATGATGATAAGATGTTTAATGTTTAGATACATGATGATAAGATGTTTAATGTTTAGATACATGTAGTATATGATAAGATGTTTAATGTTTAGATACATGATGATCAGTGTTGTGCATGAACGCGTTCAAAAGAACGCGTTCATTGAACACGTTCATTTTTATGAGAACGATGAACTGAACGCAACTTCATGACAAATAATGAATTTGAACGGTGAACACGTTCATATTATCTGAGGTCTAGCTAGAACATTACGGAATGTTTTCCTTCTAGCCTACTGAGGAAAGACGCAGTCTAAATCGAATGCGTGTACCATGTCGTTGCTCAGTACCTGTCGTTAAATTGCCCAGACAGACCATGTTTTGGTAAATGACCATATTTGGTAATTGCGTTGGTCATGTGACTCCACTTCTCACGGTGCAATGTTTTGATACCGCTACACTGCATATTTAGATGGAGTAGCAGTTAACTTCGGGCATATTTTCACATAATTGAACGTTGCACTTTGTTGAAGTTGTGTGCGTCCATGTACACGTGAGTTTGACTTTGTAGCATACCTTGTCATTATGTGTTTGTTATAGTTTAGCTTTCTCATAATTGTTACGAGCACTGTCACTTAATGAATCTAGCATGATGCACTGTTCGTGAACTCGCTTAGCATAAACTGCTAATGTACAAATACGAGTGTTACAGGGTTTACCTATGCTAACTTTTGAGCGGTCTTTCATTTAGTGTACATACCCTTGTTGATCTGAGATTAAGCCAGTAGCATGGCATTGCTGAAGAGGTTAAATTATTACCTTTAGTTCCCTGTATAATTCATTCTTTAAATGGTAGGCTACTA
Source organism: Clupea harengus (assembly GCF_900700415.2). Lineage (NCBI taxonomy): Eukaryota > Metazoa > Chordata > Actinopteri > Clupeiformes > Clupeidae > Clupea > Clupea harengus. The sequence goes on from NC_045177.1 coordinate 8,573,970, forward strand.
CAGGGCTGTGTATTAATGTATATTTTCTGTTTGTACTTTACTTTCACTCACACACACACACATACAAACATACACCCACCTACAATTGATCCCATTCATTGTTGTTAATGCAATACAAAGAGTGAAGAATCAAACTGAATATCCAAGTCTCCATTCTTTTCCATTCTAATCGGATGACCCTCAGTGATTACACATTTCCCGAACCCCCTCTATAACAGTACCCGTATAATTTCTGCGATACCTAAACCAACTAACTCGACTTCGCCCTACATTACCCATGAATCATCGCACACACATATGTATACCAAACAAGCAACGTATTCCAAGGCAACAGCTCTCGGTGTCAATATAAAAATGGCAAGTGAAAGCGAAAACAGAGACGCAGACTCAGCGAGTAGGCCTACATCCGATCAACCTTATTATTATGTGCGGCATTTTTACACACTGTCTGATAAAGTTTCCGACAGTAAACATCTCACCTTTCTGTGCAAATTATGTCCTCCTGAAAAATTAGCAATAATTTTAAAAAAAAAGAAAGAAAATGAACTGAACTATGAACTAGTTCAGAATTTAAATGGTGAACTATGAACGTGAACGATTCATGTTTACTTGTATGAACTGAACTTTGAACTAGTTCATGAGAGGTGTGAACGTGCACAACACTGGTGTGTGGTCTACACAGGACACTAACCAGCACGGACATGATCAAAATAGAACATGCGGATTTATCCGAGCAGAAATCAGAGCAAAGCATTGCATAGGTTACGGCAGTTGCGGTAATCCACAGGGTGGCAGCAGAATTTCGTAGAAGCCCAATCACTGATGTTGACCACCAAGTGGATACAAGTGGCTAGTTGACAGCAATTTAACAGGCTATCGTAAGGAGTTCACACAGAGTGTGTATACTCACTACCGTAATCAATGGAGCAGCAGCACATGTCCCTTGCTGTAAGGCTGCCTGAATTCACCCTGCATTCCGTACGAAGACATCTGACTGTTCGCCAGTTACAGGCGGGCGAAGTAGGTGAAAGTGTAAGCAAAGAATTGGTGGCAAGTCTATCCCCAGAACGATCAATGGTTGAATGTGCAACATTTGATCGAAAAAACGTGTTGCATGTGTAACTACTACTAGACTATCACCAGGCGTCGCTCAACACATAGAAAACTCCGAAAATATATTTTAAATTGTTGTCTGGTCGCAGGGAAGTGGGGTCCACACATTCATCAATTTCTAACTGACAGGCTATTTTCGTAGACTGAAGCCTTTGAGCTGCTATCATATCTTCAAACCCTTATCTATATTAGCCGAAACAAACCATTTCCAAACTGCATAACTTACCTGCCTGGTCTGTATTTTGTTTATGGTCTAAACTCCTCATTCAGCGCAGAGAAACTTCAGCGTGTCACACTGCCACCACATGGTTAGGAGTGTTTCTACTAGACAACTTGTGTTATTAAAGACTACGTAGATGTTTTATTGAAGAAAATATCGTCAAAAAATATTCCAATATTCATATTAGCTGCATGTTTTGAGGATAATTATTTATCAGTAGTAACTAATGACGCAAGCAAAATTGAATAGGCTATTCCAAAATATGATTGTATAATAACCAAAATTCTAAATGATCATTAGCCAATTTGGTTGCTGCAAAAAACAAAAAAACGATTTCAGACATGCAAATACGCATCTTTAAACATGATGTAAAGATAATCTTTTTCAACATACCTGTACATTCTAGAAAGGTATACGGTATATGCATAAACCATATGCAAGCAATTTTGAGATGAGCTACTTATTATCCTAAATTGCGACAAAAGTCTACAAAAAAATCTGTATTTCTATATTTGTCCAAATAGTATTTTGGAATATGTATTTGATTAGCCTTATGAAATGGTTATGTAATGTGTATAGTGTGGAGTGTTGTATTTAAATAATACAGAAAAAACTTTCCCCCAAACTGTATACATGAACATGTCACATGCATCTGCATGCATCTTTGAGAGAACGATGCGCTCAGCGAGGTGACCGAGGGCGAAAGGATGGAGATGACGGTCCGTTAAAAAAACGGACCGTCATCTCCATCCTTTCGCCGTGGTTCACAGGCGTGCGTTTTGGTTTGGAGAGCGGGTAGGTCTACCTGTTCATCGAATAGTACGCATTTTACAGTTGAAAAACATAAGAATTAACGTCTGACAAAATCACTTCAGAAATGTTTAACAGTTGCAAACAAGGCCGTCAAGTGCAGTGGCGGTGATTTTTTTCTGCAGGTGCTATGGGGGTGCTCGGCGTTTTACTGAGGGTGCTATGAAATAAGGGTGATAGCCTATGTGTCACATGGTTCTCTTCTGCAACACCTCACCACCATATCGTCTGTCATCTGTTTACATATTTGCTCTCAAAAGCGTCTTTGGGGTCCATAAAAAGCGATATACAAATCGATTGTATTATTATCATTTGGGCTGAAACACAGCAGACGCGTTTCTAAAAACGTGACGCTAGCAAAACCATTGTTTCCCATGGTATGGTGCCTTTTATCCGCCGCGCGTCGCGTCTTTCTAGCTTTTTTTAGGTGCGCTTAAAAGTTGAAATATTCTCATCTTTTCAGCGCAAGGCGCGGAGGCGCATCGCTCATCAATGTCACACTCGGCCCAGGCAGGTTGCGCACGCAGCTCCGCTTCATAGGCGCCGGCAGGGGCGGACTGGGGGAAAACAATGGCCCGGGAGCTGTCAGACCGGCCCACTCAATACACGGCGCGCGGCCCACTCAGTACACGGCGCGTTGCCCATTCAATGCATCGCACGTATCGACCAGTCAGTGGCCTACTTGGAAAAATACCCATACACTTAACATTATTTTGGATGATTACAAAGAAATTACATCATATATGGTGTTTTTTTAATAACATTTGGATCCACCAATTTGCCTGGATGGACACATGGAATAAAATGATACTGGCTATTGTAACACTCCAAGGTGTAGTTTAGTATAGTTTGCTAGATGAATATGCTTAACTCTGGGCTAGTATCAGATGGTTATACGTATAACTACAGAACCTTAAGGAATGAATATCTACACAATAAAGAAACTGGAATCAGAGGGTAAAATTAGTATGAACTATATTGTAGAAATGAACAGAATAGAACATAAGATGGGGTGTGAACATCAGTGGTATCAGCAGAGGTGACTTGTGTTGTCTCACACACTTATGGGGTTTGGGAATCTCCAATGGATAGAGGTGTGTCATCCTCAAAAGCCAGCTCATGGTTGCCACAGAATGAAGGGTGGCAGGCAAAACGAACTTTGTAGTCCCGGCAGAAGCGTGTCTGATCTCTGATCCTCGGATCTGCATTCTTACAGATGAGTCCAGTGATGTGATCGTTCCTGTACCAAAATATAAAACACCATTAACATCCAACAAACTGTTACTTAGACTTTATGTATGATCTTGTAAGTGTAACTTTAAGGTCCACTGTGTAACAGAGTAATTACAATCATGTGCCACCTACTGAAATTATAAAATGAACTATTTAACATGTTGATATCATACACTAGCTAATAAAGTGTCGACCAAGTGTGTTATACCACACTCTAGTGGACAACCAGGATCCTTTTAACCAACGCCATTTTACCTGTATTAGTGTAAATGTGTGTATTTGTGTGCTTAATGGTGCGAGGTTAGTAAAAACACTCAACAAGACTAAAGCTGTGAAGTGGGCCACCTCAGTGAGGTCCTTGTCTTGACCAAGCTTTCAAAAATGCTTCATTTTTACTTCTTGCATTGGGTGAGATGACAGATATCTCTCTACCTCCCATGCTTGACCCAGTTGCTAAATGAAACCTATAAATGGAAAACTAGCCACCACTGGTCCGACAACACCAGTGCTTCAGATTCTCTGTTAGATAATCCTGGATCACACATAATTGTTGCACGCAGACTGTCAAGTGCTATAGACCCCAACAGCTCACATGTCTCTCACAGATAGAATAAATTAATGAGCTAATGTGATCACTAGTGGGTAAGCAGTAGAACTTGTATTTGGGATGGTATTTTATTTTATTTTTTTGATTTATTGTCAATGTTATGTTTGATATACGTTAATGCCTTTTTTAGGTTGTATAGCCTTTTTCACTCTGGCAGGGGGACTGCCAATGGAAACTAGCCTTTTGGCTATAATTGGGTGCATTTACATTTTAATGTTCATGAATGTACACTGTCCCTCTTGATCAAATAAACAAATTGATTGATTGATTGATTGATGTCATAGAAATGCTATGGTTATGGCCCTACATTCAATTTCAAATCAATTGTATGGATTTATACAGCGCTGATAACAATTGATTCTGAGCCCAAGGCCTGAACCCTGAGTTCAGTAAACCATTACGTGTGGGGCATACAAAGAAAATGATAGTTATATTTTTTAATACATAATAGCTACTGTACACTCACTTATAAAACACATTGCCTGCATCCGCCAGGCTGATGCCATCCACAGTTGCCACCTCGATGGCGATGGGGTTGGGGCACATTCCCTTGGGGCTAATCTTCAGGATACTGATAGTCTCCCAGTCTCCATTTCCCATGTCACGGTCCATCCAGTCTGTCCAGCACGCTAATAGATAATAAGTTCCACAATGATGCAAATGGACATTGCATTTCTTGTAAATCTTTTACATACTGTATGCAGACACTCATACTATACGGTATAAAAAACAAACATCACAAATGCACACAAACACAGAAAGGCCAGTGACTGTAGCGGATTGCCCTGCACGCCTGCGCTGAAATATGTGTTTGAGTATCATTATCTGTAGCCTACATATTAAGCATTTGTGTTATGTATGCAAACCAATGTATAATTTCCCACTAAATGACTAAAAATCCAAATGGGAAATTAAAGTGTAAAATCAACACAGTATGTCAATATCAACATGACTCCACTGCAGACCAACTTGCTTCCAGGAATAGATCACACAATGGCAGTACACACATACGTACTCTGGAGACCGGGCGGAGGTAGTTGTGTTGCTGCCAAAGGAACAGCAGCCAAAGCACACACTAACTAGAACCAAACAAAAGGAACATCACATGAGGTTGAACACACACCACTCAGGGCCAGATTTATTAACAGAATTGTGCCTACTTGAGGTGTAATTTCTTTGCAATATGCAGGTAAAGACATGGAACCGTATTTACAAACGCGGCCCACTTAAAATCGCAGATTCCCCGCTGCTGAAGCGGATAGAGGCAAGTTGCGCTTCCCGTCTAATACATAAATGGGAGGGGTATAAGGGAAAGTGGAGGTTCACCGCAAAAAGATGGGAGGAGATGTGTAAAGTGCGCGCCTAATTATGTATTCCGTGGTATTTACAAAAACTGCCTGACGTCTCTAATTAGCATGAGAATTTTTCGCCTCATAAAAGCAGGTCTAAACCAGGTCTGTTCCATTTGTAACGAAACAAGATCATCATCTGCTAAATGAAAACTATGTGCGTGCTAGAAATTTGATGCAATTAATACAAATAATAATAATACGAACATCAGGGTTTTGGGAGGGGATACCGGTGAAAATATAACAAAGTTGTTGAAATGTTTATATTTGATATATTATTTAATATAGGCATATAATAATGCTGTAATTTGTCCATTTCAGTTCACAACAGTGTAGGCCTACCAGACCATACATTATGTAGTGTAGCTCGGATTCCGCTACACGGACTGGTGTTGTTGTTATGCCGCGGTGTATTGTGGGAGTACTACACCGCAGCTGTTAGCTTAGCCACAGTGCTATCTGTTGTGTAAGTCTCGTTGTTGTGTGTGTGGTTGATGTAGAATTGTTCCTGTTCTGTATTGATCTGTTTTGTACATATAACTGAAGTGTCAACCGTGTTTATGTGTTATAGATGTTGTGAATATAATCATGTGTATTTAGTGTTAATCTTTGTACGAGTATGACTTGAGTGTTCGAGAACAAGTGAAAAGTTCTAAAACCATTCATCGTCTCGAGCCCATTCTTATCTTCGCCACAATACATTGAACAGAGGGTTCGGCGGTATCGATATACCCCCACAGGGCTTAAATTTGCTGTAACCTCGTGAAACAAAAGCTCTAATTCTAATTGTAACTCATCATGCATGGTGGCAGGAACACGCACGCCCATTCTCCTCTCTTTAAGAGGCTCGCTAAATACATTAGAGTGGAGTAAGGCGCTGATTACCCGACGAGGTTCTGGTTTGATAAATACTACGTAAAATGCAGACACACAGCACACATTACTCTGCACTGGCAAATGTACGTAAATGAGGCCCTCAGTGTGGGACATAAGCAGTTTCCCAAAAACAAGACAGTGTTGTCTCTTCACCAATACCTGGTCAGATAACAAGGAGTCTGTTTGACCTGCTGTGTTCACATTGCTATGTTTTGGGATGGTGTGCTGTATTCAGATTATTTTCTATAATGCACAGCAGCAGCCTATACAGCAGGACAAATGTTGACACAACAGTGAGAAATGCTCTATATTTTTCCAAACCCAAATCCCCTTTAGTAAAGTAAGCTAAATCAAATTCAGAATATGCTCTCTGTGCCTTAAACTTGATTGGTGTAAATAACAAAATTAGAGCTGGCTTTAAAATAAATACATTTCTACAGTAATGCCAGGAAAACGGCAGAAGGAATTGCATACCAGCAGGATCATGGTGAAAGGCCTATTCCAGACTTTTCCTAGATAGGGACAAAGTTTTGGATGTTAGGAGTTGCAAATCTGTGACTGTGACTTTTCCATTATGTGTAAAACATATATCTGGATTAAATACATGCTATTTAAAAACAAAAACACAACTAATAGCAGTAAAACAAAACCACTATATGATATTTCTCTTATATAATAAATATACCAGTAAATGCAGAGTAACAAAATATTAGAGTATAACTGTCAAGTTGTCAGAGTTTTTTTTGTTCGTTGTACTATTCCCCAACATGAAAAAGGGACTGAATCATCTACATTAGGGCTCTTCAATATGCGGCCCGAGGGCCAGATACGGCCCCCGAGCTGCTTTGGACTGGCCCCCGTAGTGTGCTCCGGTAGCATCATTCAGTTCGTGACTATGGCTAATTGTACACTCTCACGTGCAGTAGGTGACGGTATATTTTTTCCTACTCTGATATATATGGCCAGAAAAAGTTTGCCTGTAAATTTTTTCTTAAACAGTTGATCAGTTTTTACTTAGAAACATTACTTATTGTGGAAACCACTTGTAATGAACAGAAGTTTGTTCGAATTGTTTACTTTGATAAATATATGCTAATCTCTAGCGCGGTCTCTATGGAATTTCCCCTATAAATTAGCATTAAGCTAACGAAGTTTCTATCACAGTTAAACATGCAATGCTAAGTGATTGTTTTTAGAAACGAATGTTACGAGATGAGATTACTAAGATGTATTCTGTATGTCTGCTTAGTTTTACAGTGCTTCCTAAGTAAAGGTTTGAAAAGAACTTCAAGCTTCAGACTTTCTCTTGGGGAAACTGTTATCTATCTGCTGAGCCAATGTAGCAGGCTAGAGTGACCACGCCACACACACAGAAGCAGGGGCAGAATAGTAAAAAAAAATGATTGGTGCACTTGGAAGTTGTTTGCCAGTTAAATGAGTGAAATTCTAAACAACTGATACAGTTCACCTGAACTGAGTGATGAATTTGAAGAACTGAATTTGAAACACATTTCCTTGATAGAATACCATGCACTTTTAAGTTGTTGCAATTCTATTCAGTTCCATGCAATGCACTTTGTTGGTGGAGATACATTTGATTCTGCCTGTCACTCAAATCAGTTTAATCTTAAATATTGAGGATAATGACCAGTAGTTGTGTTGGTACAGCTATGTACAATGACGTGCGTGTTTTTGTTAGTTACGTAATTGCATTTCTCCAATTGTCTTGGTTATTGCTCACCTGGTTTGATTTTTGAATCCTTGGGCCTATGCGGTCTCTTGGGCATATGTTGTTAAGCACTTACAAAATATAATATATTGACTCCTTCAGTATGTTGTTGTAATTTCTTTATTTGTTTCCGTGATTACCCATATCCTCCGGCCCCTGACTTTGCCACAGTTTCAAGAACCGGCCCCAGCTCCAAACTAATTGAAGCGCCCTGATCTACATAGAAGTTTGGGTAACTGGATTCCACTCAAATTGCTGAATAACTGAATGATTGAGTCCCAGGCAGTAGCTACATTTCCACTTTTCCATTTCTTTTCAGTTTAGCAGCATTTGCCCATTTGCCATTAGTCATTAGTCACTTACACAGCATTCACACCTACACGTTGGAATGCGTTGATCCGTCAGAGTTGACGGATCCCCATTCACTTTGAATGGGGTGACGCCATCCTTTGCCGAACTGAATTGTGGCTCAGTTGGGTTCTGTCATGGCAAAAGGTGTCCGGGCACCTAAAGGGGTCTGGGTGACGTCATAATGGCTTTCGAACGACTCTTGAGTGGCAGTTGCTATACCAACGTTAGCATTACGTAACCCGAACATTACAGAACCCGGGCGCCTTTAGGCTGTCAGTGAGCCTCAAGAGTCGTTCGAAAGCCACCAGCTACTTTTTAGTCGCTTAATATTGTGCCTAAACGGACACTACGTAACCCGGACGCCTTTTGGCTATCAGTCAGTGAGTCTCAAGAGTCGTTCGAAAGCCATCAGCTACTTTAAATCGCTTAATATTGTTGCACAACGGTGGAATTGCTAATCGCTAACGAGATGCTAGCGGCTAAACCTATGTGCTTACTTGCATGATAAACACAACACATTAAGGACTTTCTTAGAGCAACACAACGAAGGAATTGCTAATCGCTAACAACATGCTAGCGCGAATTACTTTGATACTATAACAAACTAGCGAGTCAACAACTTTCCTAACACAGTCAAACATCAAGCACATGGTTGTTTTGCTGGGTTTATTGCAGGTAAAATACAGACAAGCTGGTCTCAGGTAGAGAAGTATAATGCGAGATGCTCTGGGGTAAATAGCGTTATTGAGGTATTTAATGCAGCGCAAGTCTGTCACTTCGGAAAAAGTGTCCGGGTTACCTAATGCTAGCGTTGGTAAGGCAACTGTCACTCAAGAGGCGTTCGAAAGTCAATATGACATCACCCAGACCCCTTTTGGCACCCGGACACCTTTTGCCATGACAGCATGACAGCGTTGCCGCAAGAGTTGAAGAATGTTCAACTTTTCGTGAGGCAATGCAGCCAATCAAATTGCCTTTCATGCATAACTGACAGCACAGGCGCTAGCCAATCAGATCCCGTATATGCTCACGTCTAAACAGCGGCAAGCTCAAAAAAAAAAGATGGCGACCAAACTCCGTAGATGGTCGTATTTGTACCTAAAAGTTGTTTGTTTGACTTTTTTTTTGCTTAGATTTTTTAAAAGTTACAGAGAAATAGACACTGTACAATGTAAAAACCCCTTTATTGTAACTGAAAAATACGTCTGATAGGATTTGCGAGGTGTCTTTGTTACCTATCTAATGTTGGCATTAGTATGCTACTACTGTTACTGACTAACAGCTTGCTAGTGGCGTGATTGGTTTGTTGACCTTCGTTGGTGCAATGCATTCCAACGCAAAGGTGTGAATGCTCTGTGTGGGTTAAATGTCTACTAGACCTTAATGTCTACTAGGTACGTCATAGAGACGCCATTTTGTCTGTCGCGTTTTGACGTATCGACTCCTTATTCGTTAACCTCTGCTCGTGGAGTTCAAGGGCGTAGCTGTTGAATATATGCCTAAATGTAAAATGCTTAATATACAAAGGACCTGATCGCGTTAGTGCTGACGGTCAACTATAGTGGTAAACCGTAGTAATAATACCCGAAGCACCGTTGTGGTCAAGTAAGGTCCACGTTTGTGTAGCGGCAAATAACAGTCACACAGTGATTGAAGGGTTTTTATCGTTTTGTTTGCCATGGATTGGTTAGTTAGTTTAGCTAACGGAAGCTACACAAGCCTAACAGCTAGCGAAACCGTTAGCTTACGCTAGCCACCTCCACACACACTTCAACTTCAACCTCAACTTAACACGTACGACCTCCTGTAAAGGTAAGTACTATCTTATGCCATTGTATTACTTTGCAGTTGACTCAGTCCTGTTGTTACATAGGCAAGGTGTATTGGGGCTAGCCTACTGTCATTAATTTATGGATGAGCAAGCACCAGTGTGTCAGTGAGAGCTGTTTTTGTGTACCAATAATGACAACGTTGGTAATCGGCTGTGTTTTCTGTTTGTGAAAGTCAGTAAAACGTCTTTTAAAATTTGTATCGTGTTCTAGTTTTGTAAGACTAGTTTGCCAGCTAACCTGCTAGCTAGCTAGCTACCTTGTCTGAGGTAATATAAGTCTGAGGAGTTAGTCGATAGCGAGCTATTGAGTGAACCAGCCTCATCACTCTCTAAATTGAAAAGACATAGCTAGATCATTGACATTGTACCCTTTGCAAACCGCGACAACTTCGTTGCAGATGAGACACATGGGCTTTCCATTAGTGAAACCGGGTAAGATAAAGGCAAAGTTGTCTCCATTTCTCTTTATAGGCTCTGTTGTCAACTTTCCTCTTCAGCCCTTTTGACAAAGACATCGTATGCTTATTTCTCTCAGCACGCTATTTTCCTCAAACAATAAACAATGTAACATTGTAAGGAGGCGCATCAACCAACTATTTTGAAATAAAAGTAGCCTAAGATAGACGGTAAGTAGTAGCCTAGGTCTAATTAGGAGGCTCAATGTTGAAAAAACTCTATCATTGCTATTATTCACAATAGGTGAGGCTATATTGACAGAGGGGGATACGAGAGAGTTCGTTAAAATAATTAAATTATTCAAACAGACAACCAATGGGCTCATTCACATGGCTTATTATCATTAGTTATTTGTAGTAGCCCTATCCATTCTCCATGTAGGTCATGACATGCAAAGCAGCTTCATGTGTCCACCATATGCTTCATCAGTTTCAGTGACAATGTGTTTTTGGTAGGTACAGATTGGCATTTTTTTATGTTTGTTAAATTAATTACTGTGTGTTTCTTTTTCCCCTCAGGTTTACCTACAGAGAGGCACAGCTAGGAACCAAAGCAACATCCATGGACCCACACCTGGCATACTAAGCACCTGAACAGCCAACACAAAGCCGATCAGGACATGCCCCCCACTTTACTCCGCTCTTCCCCCTCACTATGGCTCCCTTGAAGTATCCCTTAGAACAGGCATGCAATTGTTAACACATTTACTACCCATTTGTTTACATATTTACTACAAACATGTTCCCACCTAAACTGACATGTAAAAGAAGGGATCCTTGGGATTGGGGTACTCTTCTTTTTGCTAGACCATTGGTCAGGAACTACCATGCTTACTGTTTCAGCAATAGTGAGGTTATGGCTGCGATATCAGTGGTACACTGCTATACAGTGTCCTCGACATCGCCCACACGGAGGAGTGTGAATGGCAGAGACTATGCTGCTGAGGTAAATGTCCCTGTGATCCTGATTTTCATTACAATATTATGTCTGGTCCACTGTTTTAATATTGTCGCTCGGCCAACCTGTGCTTTTATGGATCCTGGGGTTAGGGCTGGCCCTGACAGTGTTGTTGCCCTAGGCAAGACTTTACATTGCCCCCCCCCTCCCCAAACTATGACACACTATGCTCTACCACCAAATGATGATACTGATCTCACTTCTATTGAATACTAAGATACTAATTTATATTAATTGATGTTTGCATGCTCGTCCATGAAACATGACCTGTTGTATTTCATTTGATAGCTATATCAATGTTCAGAAAGGGTATGGGGTGGTAGTAGAGTAGTTCAGTAAGAGGATGACGGTAGTGCCAAGTATCCCTTCCTATTCACATTTGAATTTCAGGAGGACATAAAAATGTTTTTAGACGATTGTGTGTTTGCACAAGGCCTCACAGCTGCGTGCAGATTTTTTAAATCAACCCATGGTGAGGAGGAGTGCAGTGAAGCAAGGGATCCTGAGTAATTGTTGGTTCATGACCTCAGCATACAGAGACCCTCCACCTGAAGACCTATCTTCCTGCAATCACCTGACACTAAATGTCTTACATTGAAATAAAAGATAAAACAACCCTGTACACTGTCATAGTTCTGCAATGTTTATATGTGTATTTTTTTCAGATGTAAAGTTGCATTGAAACAGAGGTGGTGACATGGTTCTGTGCAAAAGTTTTAGGCAGGTGTGAAAAAATGCTGTAAATCATGGAGTCTGTCTGGGATTACATGAAGAGACAGAAGGATTTGAGGAAGCCTACATCCACAGAAGATCTGTGGTTAGTTCTCCAAGATGTTTGGAACAACGTACCAGCTAAGTTCCTTCAAAAACTGTGTGCAAGTGTACCTAGAAGAATCACACCAAATATTGATTTGATATAGATTTCTCTTCTATTCATTCACTGCATTTTATTAATTGATGAAAAAATGAACTGTTAACACTTCCATTTTGAAAGCATTCTTAGTTAACAGCATTTGTTTCACACCTGCCTAAAACATTTGCACAGTACTGTATATCAGAGAGTTTAATTATCAAAGAAAATGAATTTAAATAAATTGATATTGGAGAAAGTATTGATGGCATACCTGTTGTAAATAAACCAAGTGTTTCGACATTCAGAGCTAATTGTTGGCCAAGCCTTATATTCAGACACGTTAGTTACATTTTCTTAATCTACCCACCAATGTATTTATCGAATGAATTATACCGCTGTATTTAAAATCAGGTTTGGTAAAAGGTAAGTCTCGTAGCTACAGTCGCTAGCTAGCTAGCATCAGGTAAGTCTCGTAGCTACAGTCGCTAGCTAGCTAGCATCAGGTGAATAAGCTAAACTTTATTTTTGTATTGCAACGGATGATTAGTTTGTATCGTGTCATTGATTACAAAAAACCAAGTGAAAAACCAAGTGTTTCGTGACGGGAATCACTACTTTTCTGAATAGCTGGATCACTTAGCTATTAGCATGCTAAGTAGCTACTGTACAGTTCGCGATTGGTACTGTATTACTCGATACTGGTAATTAATTGTTTATGGGGTCCTACAGGCTAATAATCGGCCAGCAAATAAATTCTGACCAATGAAGTAGCGAAATGTAATACTCCGTTGACAAATGAGCAGTCGAAACGTCACAATCGCAACGCGTTCTATGACGTACCTAGTAGGTCTTAACGCCCTAGTAGACATTAAACCCACACTCAGTAACAACTCTGTCGCACCTGCTCACTTAATTAGGCCCCTGTTATCCTCATGTCTGCGTCGCGTGTATGACGTTGCCCTGTTGCGTTGATTGGAACTTCATTTAATGGTTTTCAGCTGGTTAGTTTGCTCGCTCCCCGATTTAAAGTGACAATGTCACCACCACTTTTTTGTCAGTTTTTTTCCCCCATGTATTTTTTCTTAAAATCCCCAAGTGAAGTTTAAACCCACAGTTTGACTCGACAATAACTATGCTTTGACCCTGCACTTACATACCTTTAATTCATAGTTCATGCAGTATATTCTGTCCTCACTTACCTGTTTTAGTCTCAAAACGTTTTATGCACAGGCACTACCCAAGACGCTTGTGATGCGGTGATCCTGAGGTTCTGTGAAATAGTCTAGCTCATGATCTTTCTATGTTGCAGACAAACCCACATACACACACACTACACACCCATTCTCTTCCTGATTGCGTGCTTGCGGCAGTGAAATTATGAGACCTCCCCAATTGTCTGCCTGTACATTTCTGTTCAATAGGCTGGAATTTATACTTCGGGCTTTTCCTGTTTTGCAGGTATTGTTCACAAAGGACTCTGTGATGGAGATAATTTGCAAACACTGTTAATTACTTAAGAATGTATGAATCATGTGCTTATGAAATGGCTTTTCTGTGTGTGTGTGTGTGTGTGTAACTTAGAATATTAGGTGCCACTTAGTCTGCATATGTACAAGAGCATGTTTAGACCAGAGGTGATAAGAAGGGTCGAACTGTGCTTCTTCCGACCTTGCAAAACTTCCATCCTTGCCTCGGACGTCAGAAATCCACCACGTGGTTATCTCTGCTGAACGCTAAACTTCGGTCTATATAAACCTTGTGCGATGTGTTTAATATTGCTTCACTTTCAGCCTTGTGTTGGGAGTGAGCCCGATTGCAATTGTTGTCATCAAGGGATGGAGTGGATGGGGATTCAGTGTTGTGCTCAGGGAGACTTTGTCACATGGAAGAGTCAGGATCAAACTACCATTCTTCTGGTTGAACGATTCCCCTACCTCACGAACCACTGACTTGACTGGTAAACAAAGAGCCAGTGGCAGGGTGATTGGTTTTCCTGTTCTGAATGAGCTGCATGAGTACGAGTGATTCCTATGTGAACTGACGGATTCGCATTCCGAGGCGGTCACCCCACGTTTGTGGGCTGTAGGCGACTGGAGTTGGTGGTGAAGATGGGGAAACAAACACGGGGCAGGAGATGGTGGCGTTCTTATAAAAATAGATGTCTTTATTAACAGGGGGCTTCTCTATATCAACTCCAAAACATGTTCACACACAACCTAAATCAAAAACACACAGAGTACTCATAAAACAAGCAGGGCCCTATAGGCACCGAAACTAGGCAACATTTCAGACCACATTCTATGCATAAATAATGCACCGAAACTTGGCAACATTCCAGGCCACATTCTAGGCATATAGTGTTCACACATCTAAACACCATTAACTCTTCACCTCACAGCAGGTAAGTGTTTTCTCATGCATCTTCAATAGATCAATGCTTCTCCCTGGCTAGGATTGAGGCACCCATTAAATAGCCTGCCACCTGGGCAGCCAATTGGACCCAACCATTGTAGTGGGGGAAGTCCAAGTCTTTCCTGCTCTTGCAACGCATGGTGTCATGTTCTGTCAGCATGGGAAAACACAGAACGTTTATGTTCGAATGTTAGGCACAAAAAACATAATACTTTGAGGCAGACAAAAAGATCTGGGCTGTGTTCGAAAACTTAGAGAGCTGTCTTGATCTCTGAACTTCCGGGTCGTTTCACTAAATTAGGAACATTTCTAAGCAAAAAAGATGTAAACATGTCTATGGGTCCAAGCCCCTCTCAGGTGTGGACAATCCAGCAAATGATTCCAATGCACCACCCATAGGCTGTTGCACTGCCACTGTATGGCCAGTGGGGGTGCACAGGGGCGAAACTGGGTCCGGTAGTTCCCCAACTTTTCTCGGCAGGCCCACCATATTGCAAAGATGGAGACTGTCGGCAGGGATAACGTATTTTCTAAAGTCGTCACTTTACTCCGGTCTCTGGTTGGATAAAACTTGTCACATGTCCTGAACAGAAATGGACAAGGACCTTTGATTTATTCTTTAGGAAACCATGTCGATGTCTGACTTTTAATGTTGTGTCACGTTAACATTAATAGCGATTGAATTACACTTGTAATCGCTAGCGGTAAATAAACGTTAATAACTTGAATGACTGATTAAGGATATATGTTACACATCACAAACACACGTAATCGATGGGTTTTGGGGGGAATGAGGTAATTGGTTAGCTTAAATTACAGTATCTTAGGCGAGCTAATTGACCTAGACTATTCAGTGTTGACTATTCAGTGTTTGGGCTGGTTAGCTCAAGCAGTATCTTACGCGAGCTAATTTACCTAGCTAGCTAGCTAGCAATTGAATTACACTTGTGTCGGTACAATCGCTAGCAGTAAATAAACGTAAATAACTTGAATGACTGATAAAGGATATATGTTACACATCACAAACACACACAATCGATGGGTTTTGGGGGAAATGAGGTAATTGGTTAGCTTAAATTACAGTATCTTAGGTGAGCTAATTGACCTACCTAGCTATACCGGAATTAACAGTGCTAGCTTTGTGTTTGGTCATATAGCTTTGTAAAAGTTCGGTTAACAAGTGACTTGTGTGTTTAGTTGTATGACTTCGTAAAAGTTCGGTTAACAAGTCAATTGAGCATTAAGCCACCTGACTATAATGAGTCAATTCATATCAGCATTTTAACGTTATACTTATTAGCAGCGAGGCTAGCTAGCTACTATGTGTTCCAATGGATTGTTGGTCTAAGCGTTAGCAGCAACTTAACAATAATGGTCGAGAGCTTCAGTTAAGACCTACAATACTCTGTAACATTCGTGTACCACATGAACAACTAACCGACATATAAAAGGTCGTGTAGATAGCTTTATTCACATAAGCCGTATAACTTCACAAAAATAATAATAATTTAAAGAAAACCGATCGTTTGAATGTCAGGCGATCAACATAATTTCTCAACGAAAAAGTAAAGGTCCTGTTATTAGCCAATCAAACGGAGTAAATCACCCACTTCCGGTTTCAATACGGATTCTCTGGTCAACACGTTATCTCTGCCGACAGAGACATTCACATATTACCTGCAAGAGCTCTTGCATAGCTTTTCTCAATCACTCATCATTATTAGGTTATATTTGTTTGATGCTGGAGCACAATAAAGACGTCCCATCAACCACTACGTTCGTTATTATGAGTTATTTAATGGTTTTTAACCTAGATCAGATAGTATCTGTAAATTTGTATCCAGTTTAGTTACCTGTGGTTTATTGTCTCTATCGATGGGCATACGTGCCGTTGCCTCAAGAACCTGTCGAGAAGTTTATTTATTAATGATGGCTAAGAAGATACGTACTAATCAGCATATACAGCAGGTTAACATTACGAAGTCTGTGATACTGACATTGACAAGAGGCTTCTATATTGTCTACTTTTGGTTAGCTAAACAATTATCTAATCGATAGCAACGAAATTTGAAAGCAACACTCTCAATTTATAACAAACAACTGACTTTAGAGCTGCCCTTGCTGTCCGGAGTTCCTAATAAAAACTGTAAAACGAAGCTAGCAATCCAAATTATTGTTAACAGAGTTCTCGTTACAATGCTAAAATGTATAAGTTATGGCTTTGCTAATGGACTACGCAACCCCAATTAACCTGTTTATGGGTGTGGCCCGGGAGTTACTGTCAGACCGGCCCACTTAAAATACGGTGCGCTGCCCACTCAATACACGGCGCGTTGCCCACTCAATGCATCGCACGTAT
Organism: Clupea harengus; assembly: GCF_900700415.2. Classification (NCBI taxonomy): domain Eukaryota; kingdom Metazoa; phylum Chordata; class Actinopteri; order Clupeiformes; family Clupeidae; genus Clupea; species Clupea harengus. The sequence goes on from NC_045177.1 coordinate 8,591,126, forward strand.
CGAGCAGTCGGTCGCCTATTTGGAAAAATACCCATACAGCTAACATTATTTTGGATGATTACAAAGAAATTACATCATATATGGTTTTTTTAATAAACATTTGGATCCACCAATTTGACTGGATGGAAATATGGAATAAAATGATACTGGCTATTTAACTCTGGGCTAGTATCAGATGGTTATATGTATAACTACAGCCTTAAGGAATGAATGTCAGCAGAGAAAGACCACACAATAAAGAAACTGGAATCAGAGTGTAGAATTAGTATGAACCAGTGGTGGCTCCTGAAAAAATTCTCAGGGGGGGCATATTTTTGATAATGATTAAGGCGACCCATTCAGTAGTTACATTAAGCAAGACAATTGTATCAATTTGTTGTTAGCTGATTAACTCATACAGCAATACCTTTTTGTCCACTAGATGGCAGCACACAACAGAAATATTTCCCCTCTACCTACATAGCTAGAGTAGCTAGTTACAGGTGGAAAGCTATGAAAGAAAGTTGCATCCAGGAGCCTTCATAAGCAAACATGATGTGGCTCCACATTAAAATATCCCACTTTTTCATTATCCACATGTCTCAAAAGTTGTATGATGTAACATAGCTTAACAGGACACATGATATGTCCAGTAACAACATAAAGAAGGGGGCAACATATAAGTCAAAACCAACAATATTTATTGACTGATCTTGAAAGTAGTGGCTTAAAGCTAAATACGTCATCACATAGAAAATAACTCAGTGTTAGTGCAAAAAGCAAACATTCACACTGTAAAACCTATAAGAAAAGACAGTGGTGTATAGGAAGACCGCGCTAGCCACGATTTTCTTTCGTTCCAATTCTTGGATGTAGGACCCCCCCCCCCCCCCTTGTAGAACCCTGTTGAATGGATAAATTAGGTCTAGGAAGTCCTAAATGTTTTGATGTCAATTTATCTTCATTAGTACGCCGACTTTCAAAGAGCGAATCAAGTTGTTGCACTGAATGTTAAAAATGTATTTAACATGAGAGTCAATGAAAGAGATCTGGGGCGAATTCCATTTTGCCCAAAAAAGGTGCGGGGTCATTTGAAGCACCACGTTTGCCTGACTGTTGCCTGAGTGACAGTTGGCTGATTCGACAATGACATTCAGAGGCAGATCAGACGGTCTAGTGGTAGAATCCGACAGAAAAAAAACCCTCCTTTTCCCGTAGGCACTGAGTTGCCCCAATCGCCCTTATGGACAAGCCGCCCCTGGTATAAACTATATTGTAGAAATGAACAGTACAGAACATACAATGGGGTGTGAACATCAGTGGTATCAGTAGTGTTGCATGCTGGGTGTGTGATTGTGTGTGTGTGTAGGGGTGTTAAAGGTGTCTGCAAGCGAGTGATGAGTAGGCTAGAGCGATTGACATTTAATAACGCCTTAAACAAAGTTAGACCGACGGAAGACATTAGATGAGTAGCCTAATGATGAGTAGATGACACGAAAGTAGGCACCATGAGTGTGAATACAGATTGCAAGGAGTAGTATAAATATCAGTCAGTGATTCTCTACAGCAACAGGTATCAGTGTCAATTATACGTTTTCTGTGAAGTATAGAATAAAGTTGTGCCGGCGATGTTAGAGTGAAGGGTCGGTTGGTGACCGGTGTGGGCCGTCATTTTGGACCATCCCAACCCCGTCGGCCCACCGGGGATTCCTCCGGTACCCCCGATGGCCAGTCCGCCCCTGACTGTACCTATTTGCTTATTGTACCTGTTGTATGGTTCTAGTTAGTTAGCTAGCTAATACCATTGATTTCAATTATAAGCAGTTATTATAAAAGTTGGGATGATTATTTTATTTCTAACGATAAACCAGTTGTTGCCACCTCCAGTTTTAGCACATTTGATCAAAACCATAGTGTAAAAGTTGGTTAAAATCGTAGGCGAACACAGTTGCCTTCTATATCAGTCGAACCAATAGCACGATGAGATACTGGCGTAAGAACATTATTAACCAATCAGATGCAGCCATATTGATACCTGTTTCACAGAGGAGTCAGCTGTTGAAACAAACCTATAATTTGACACTTAGACCTTTTGATTACTTTGGACCTTTTGATTATCTTACCTGTTTGAACCACACCTAAATTGTGAAAACTTGATTCTCCTCATCCTTCATTGAAAGAAAATGACAAGACGACGATTCAATAACTCGGTCACCGAGCACAGACACAATTAAATGAAGGATCTGAAATTAGTTTGACATATATTCACATTACGTCCTACGTACCACATTGAGAGTAGAGTACACCATAAGGTCAATGGCCACATTGAACGCCTTTCTTGTACCCCGTGCTTAAAAATTTGGAGTCAAACCAGTGTAGCACTGGCAAAGCGACCCGGATTATTACCTGTACTTTACACTGACCGATGAAAAATACAAATCACAAGGTCAAAATATTTACCCTTGTTTATTGTTAGCAGCAAAACCTTGGTATGATAATCTGATGTGTTAATGAGAAATCCTATGGGACTTTTATACTACAACAGCTATATAATAGGCAACGTTAAGGCTACACAGCGTGTGTTAATATTAAAAAATGCTAAATCCAGTGTTTCTCAGATTATACTGTACTACCTGAACCGAGACTGAGACTGACAGGGAACTCAAGAAGTGCTGTCTAGAGTTCTGAAATCCTCAGTTTCAAGTTAACATTTTCCTCATGATATCCGACAAAAATGGCAAAACTGTAGTTTCTTTTCATATCTATTGCTCCTGAGCAGAACGGTTGAAAGCAGGGCCTATGTCTTCAAGTTTTCAATGTTTTTGTCACATTTTTTGTGAAGTTGCAACACAACACTAAAAACAAATGTAAGGTTTGAAGTGCTAGTTTTATTATTTCTCTGCATACTTTTTGACTTTTAAACCATCAAGACAGCACAACAACAACAGATGTTAGATGTCGATGCTGTTACAGAAATACATCTCAGTATTCACTGCTACACTACTGGGGAAGGTGCACATTGAAAATGCATGCACTTGTGTTGTCTCACACCCTTATGGGGTTTGGGAATCTCCAATGGACAGAGATTTGTCATCCTTAAACAGAATCTCATCGATGATCCTGCCACAGAATGAAGGGTGGCAGACAAAACGGACTTTGTAGTCCCGGCAGAAGCATGTCCCCTGATCTGCGTTCTTACAGATGAGGCCAGTGATGTGATCGTTCCTGTACCAAAATATAAAACACCATTAACATCCAACAAACTGTTACTGAGACTTTATGTTTGATCTTGTAAGTGTAACTTTAAGGTTAACTGTGTAACAGAGTAATTACAATCATGTGCCACCTACTGAAATTATAAAATGAACTATTTAACATGTTGATATCACACTCTAGCTAATAAAGTGTCGACCAAGTGTGTTATACAACACTCTAGTGGACAACCAGGATCATTTTAAACAATGCCATTTTACCTGTATTAGTGTAAATGTGTGTTTTTGTGTGCTTAATGGTGCGAGGTCAGTAAAAACACTCAACAAGACTAAAGCTGTGAAGTGGTCCACCTCAGTGAGGTCTTTGTCTTGACCAAGCTTTCAAAAGCGCTTCATTTTGACTTCTTGCATTGGGTGAGATGACAGATATCTCTTTACCTCCCATGCTTGACCCAGTTGCTAAATGAAACCTATAAATGGAAAACTAGCCACCACTGGTCCGACAACACCAGTGCTTCAGATTCTCTGTATGATAATCCTGGATCACACATAATTGTTGCACGCAGACTGTCAAGTGTTATAGACCCCAACAGCATAACAGCTCACATGTCTCTCACAGATAGAATACATTAATGAGCTAATGTCATAGAAATTCTATGGTTATGGCATGTGCCCTACATTCAATTTCAATTCAATTCAATTGTATTGATATTTTGAGCCCAAGGCCTGAACCCTGAGTTCAGTAAACCATTCCGTGTGGGGCATACAAAGAAAATGATGGTTATATTTTTGAATACATAATAGCTACTGTACACTCACGCATAAAACACATTGCCTGCATCCGCCAGGCTGATGCCATCCACAGTTGCCACCTCGATGGCGGTGGGGTTGGAGCACATTCCAAAGGGGTACTTAATCTTCAGGTTACTGATAGTCTCCCAGTCTCCAGTTCCCGTTGGGTTGTCACAGTCCATCCAGTCTGTCCAGCACGCTAATAGATAATAAGTTCCACAATGATGCAAATGGACATTGCATTTCTTGTAAATCTTTTACATACTGTATGCAGACACTCATACATACGGTATGAAAAACAAACATCACAAATGCACACAAACACACACACACACACACACACACTGTTAGAACGCCTGCGCTGAAATATGTGTTTGGCGCACATTTCGTGAGTAGTTTTAGTAAGCTGAAGATCACCTGATGAGCCATCATATCATCTAGTTCGCTTGATCATCTATCTTAGCGGAGGATGTTGGACTACATTTCCACTTAACTTTCCTTCAGTTGCAAGTTTGTGCGTCACTGACGAACTGTAAGTTTGTTTCTTTGTTGGATGAACGTATGAACGAATTCCATACTGTAATAACGTGCTAGTTGTATTTCTGGCTACTTCAAATGCATTTGAGGCTAACTGCTAATGGTGTGCACTCGGTATGTTAAACCTGCTTAAAATGTGTCAACTTCCTTTTATTATTTACAACCTGAGTAACAGGATTCCATTTCAAACGTCATGTTGCACATTAAGGGCATTGGAATGATAGCACTGTTGAATTATTCCTGACTACCAAAAAGGACGTGATTGACCTGTAGATGGCAGTCTAGTCACACAGTAACCACCACAATGGTACTGGTTGGTAAAATCTGTGGTGTTACACCGTTTGGTCTGTACATATTAAGCATTTGTGTTATTTATGCAAACCCAACGTATAATTTCTCATTTATTTCCTTTCCGCTAAATGACTAAATATCCAAATGTGAAATTAAAGTGTAAAATCAACACAGTATTTCAATATCAGCATGACTCCACTGCAGACCAACTTGCTTCCAGGAATAGATCACACCATGGCAGTACACACATACGTACGCGCATTGGGCGGAGGTGGAGGTGGAGGTCCTTGTGTTGCTGCCAAAGGAAGAGCAGCCAAAGCACACACTAACTAGAACCAAACAAAAGGAACATCACATGAGGTTGAACACACACCACTCAGGGCCAGATTTCTAGCTTACTAACAGAATTGTGCCTACTTGAGGTGTAATATCTTCGCAATATGCAGGTAAAGACATGGAACCGTTTTTACAAACGCGGCACACTTAAAATGGCAGATTCCCCGCCAGAGGCGTTTCTAGGATTCAAAGAAAGGGGGGGCTTAGCCCCAAGGGGAGTGGCATGTTTGCACGCGTAGCATGTGGCAATTTTATTTGGGGCCGCGGAGACCCCATTGTTTCAGCCCCCCTAAAATAGGCCTAACGACGCTGTCGCTACACGATGGTAGTCCTTTGGGGGATCGTAGTCCCTCACATTGCGCATGCTCAGACACAAACGGTTTACGGCATAAGGCTCAACATCAACATCAACATCAACATATCTGGCTTGTCTTAACGCATAATGTAGGTTTATTTAACGTAATATTTAATAATGTTGTAAACGGTTTGAACGTCAACATATGGGGCTTGTCTTAACGCATAATGTGGGTATATTTAATGTTATATTTAATTATGTTGTAAACGGCTAACAGCATAAGGCTCTACGTCAACATATGAAACGAAACTGGGGAGAGACTTTTTGATCCTCCACCTCATCTGTTTTGTCCACTGTGACATCTTCTTTGTTTTTAAATAAATGGTCATGTTTTCAAAAAACTGGCTTTCGTCGCTTTTCTCCATGATTGAAAACCGATCTGTCGTTGTGACGCATCCGCACGCGGCTTCGCTGTCGACAGCAGTCGACAGTGTCGCAAAATGACGCATGCGCAATGCGAGGGACTACGATCCCCCAAAGGACTACCATCGTGTAGCGACAGACGCCCCTGTTCCCCGCTGCTGAAGCGGATAGAGGCAAGTTGCGCTGCCCGTCTAATACATAAATGGGAGGGGTATAAGGGAAAGTGGAGGTTCACCGCAAAAAGATGGCAGGAGATGTGTAAAGTGCGCCTAATTATGTATTCCGTGGTATTTACAAAAACTGCCTGAGGAGTCTCTAATTAGCATGATAATTCTCCGCCTCATAAAAGCAGGTCTAAACCAGGTCTGTTCCATTTGTAACGAAACAAGAGGTGTTTTAGCATGACATATCATCTGCTAAATGAAAAATATGTGCGTCCTAAAAATTTGCAATTAATAAAAATAATAATAATACGAACATCAGGGTTTCGGGAGGGGATACGGGTGAAAATATAACAGAAAGTTATTTGTTGAAATCTTTATATTTGATATATAATTTAATATAGGCATATAATAAATAATGCTGTAATTTGTCCATTTAAGTTCACAACGGGGTACCAGACCATACATACATTGAACAAAGGGTTCCGCGGTATTGATATCCCCCTCCCAGGGGCGGAGATCCCATTTCATTGCAGGGGGGGACAATACATGGTCACATTTCAGAGTGTAATTCCGGGGGGGGGGACATGAAAAAATTGCTTTCACGAGAGCTAGCATAAACTGCTAAATACCGAATTCTCTCATCAGATTTACAAACAGAAATTCGAAGTCATTTTAGAATTATCTAAACAGCATTAAATGTACTAACACGAAATATCTATTCACAGACAAATAATGTCCAAAGTTCAAGAGAACTTGATGCTCAAAATAAGTTATAAAACAGCTCAACAGGGAATCGAACTAGCAACCTTTTCATTACATTACGACTTCTCTACCTCCTACGCCACTGTCACTCCATATTACAATACCAGCATAGTTGATGTACCGCAGAAAAAGATGACATTAATTTAACTTCAGATAATTTAACAAATCTGGAGAGGCACTGAGATGTAGACCTACGTTTATTAACTAGCATGAACCTGACAGGACAGTGTCCTAGACTGTCTAGCTAGCTATCTTAACTGTGTTAATTACCGGCATGCGTGTGTTATCGGCAAACGCCAATCCATTAATAAGCTTATGTATACTTGTGCATATCGATTGGAACTTCGTAAATGGAGTTTAGAAAAAAACTTCTTCTTTACATGTTCTTACTGCGTTCGAGAATGAGGTAAATCTCTTTACATATCGTGTATCATAGCGGCAGCGACAGGGGACAGAGGAGGAAACAGTCTGACAATCTGACCGTGTAGGCTACTGGGCTGATTAACTGAAACACGGAGCTGCTGGTAGCCCTGCCCGTTGGAAACAGCATGTGAACCAAACCACTTTGAGGAATAGGGGGAACATGATTTTTCAACACTTAAAAAACACATTTTTTATGTCTATAATTAGCACCGCTTGTGTCGTCGTATTTTTATTTAAAAAATTTTTTTTTTTTTTTTTTGTTTTCAATGATTGTTGGGGGGGACAACTTTATGGTAGGGGGGGACACGTCCCCCCCGTCCCCCCCGGGATCTCCGCCTATGCCCCCTCCACACCCTCCACCTGTTCAGAAACCAGTGTTTGTTGGACGACATCTTCTAAGATGGTTAATGGTTCGGATTGTGGGGGGCCTGAGCCGGTCATCCTGGTTTGAGCTCGGTTAATGTCACTTTTTCTTTTGGATGTAGGCTATACATTTGAAAACTCTGGGTTCGCGTTGTAGTGTGGACAGTGGAAATGGAGGATTTCAGATACGCTGAAGTTCGGTAGGAGTGGCATAACCATGACAACAAACAATTGTCATTTCAACGTGTGGACGGCAAACATTCGGAAAACCATATGAAAAGCGGTAATGTAGACAGAGATCATTTTAATGCGAGTATTAGTATTTGTATTTACCCGGGTTAGTGTAGACAGGGCTTAAATTTGCTGTAACCTCGTGAACCAAAAGCTCTAATTCTAATTGTAACTCATCATCCATGGTGGCAGGAACACACCCATTCTCCCCTCTTTTAGAGGCTCGCTAATTACATTAGAGTGGAGTAAGGCGCTGATTACCCGACGAGGTTCTGGTTTGATAAATACTACGTAAAATGCAGAAACACAGCGTGAGCTGTATGCGGTTTGGCGAAAGCGCTGATTACACTGCACTGGCAAATGTACGTAAATGAGGCCCTCAGTGTGGGACATAAGCAGTTTCCCCAAAACAAGACAGTGTCGTCTTCACCAATACCTGGTCAGATAACAAGGAGTCTGTTTGACCTGCTGTGTTCACATGCTATGTTTTGGGATGGTGTGCTGTATTCAGATTATTTTCTATAATGCACAGCAGCAACCTATACAGCAGGACAAATGTTGACACTGCAGGGAGAAATGCTCTATATTTTTCCAAACCCAAATCCCCTTTAGTAAAGTAAGCTAAATCAAATTCAGAATATGCTCTCTGTGCCTTAAACAGTGCTCTTACTTGATTGGTGTAAAGAACAAAATTAGAGCTGGCTTTAAAATAAATACATTTCTACAGATGTAATGCCAGGAAAACGGCAGAAGGAATTGCATACCAGCAGGATCATGGTGAAAGGCCTATTCCAGACTTTGCCTGGATAGGGACAACGTTTTGGATATTAATAGTTGCAAATCTGGGACTGACTTTTCCATTATGTAGAAAACATATATCTGGATTACATACATGATATTTAAAAACAAAAACACAACTAATAGCAGTAAAACAAAATCACTATATGATAAATATATAATAAATGTACCAGTAAATGCAGAGTAACAAAATAGTAGAGTATGCTTTGACTTACATACCTTTAATTCATAGTTCATATTCTGTCCTCACTTACCTGTTTTAGTCTCAAAACGTTTTATGCACAGGCACTACCCAAGACACTCGTGATGACGTGATCCTGAAGTTCTGTGAAATAGTCTAGCTCATGATCTTTTTATATGATGCAGACAAACCCACACACACACACACACACACACACACATATACCTACACACCCATTCTGTATTCCTGATTGCGCGCTTGCGGCAGTGAAATTGTGAGACCTCCCCAATTGTCTGCAAGGCACTGCCTGTACATTTCTGAATAGGCTGGATATCATACTTTGGGCTTTTCCTGTTTTGCAGGTATTGTTCACAAAGGACTGCCCGTAAACGAATCAAATCCAATTAATAACAAATGCATTGGACTTGGGCTTCACTTTGTCCTCCTCACAAATAGCTGGGTTGGGTTTCTGCACTCAGGTGTTGGGAGGACCCTGCACATCTCACATCTCTTTCACTGATTAGAGAGGACCAACTAAATAAGAAAGGTCACACAAAATGTTACATGGAGGTTGTGCTGATCCTCCCAGTAGATAGAGCAGCTGGGGTAACACATCCCTGATGTTTAAGTATGGTAGTGTTGCAGGGGTCAGTGGTGGTGGGTGTCATCTTTAAGAACCCTTATGCTGCCCACAGTGGTCTAAGGAAATGTACAAACAAAGACACAAAACTGCTCTCTCACTCTCTCAAAGTAACTGAACAAAGAGATTTAAAATGATTGTCATGACATCACGGTGGGAAATGGTGATAGTGAAAATGATAACTTACTTTCATATTTGCACTCCTAAACGTTCATTTGTCTGATACTGTCTGGACTGAATGTAATAGAAGAGGGTTCCTGTCCTTGGCTTGTTATGCCAAAAAAAAAACGCTCAGCCATTCAAATGCAACATACATTGCAAGGAGAGGGAAATGTCTTTGTAAAAATAAAATGTGTTTTAAATATTATAATCATATTTTACATTGACTTTTAAAACAAATTCTGCTTTTGCATTATTATTTAAAACACATTCCCTAACCCTGTGGATTGTGTGGGAGAGGCAACAATTGCATAAAAGTTTGGTTAAGCCGGACGGACAAGTAATTATATAAGTGTGTAAATGAGGGTTAAGTCACAGGCACACAGTGTGTTATTATCGCTGTCATGCTGCATACTCGTACATGCCCTTCTACTCTTTTCATTTTTAATACACTTAATCATTTTTATCACACATAAAAGTTTTTGAAGAGTTTTTGAAACCCTGCTCCTGTGTGAACACCACTTTTTTCTGTGTTCATAAATGGTTCAGACTGTAGCACTTTACAGGTTAATGACTCACACATTTACCCCTTCACAGATTCGTATCATTCACACACATGGCAGAGGCTACCGTGCAAGGCACCAACCTGCACCAAGGGAGTGGATGGGGATTCAGTGTTGTGCTCAGGGAGACTTTGTCACATGGAGGAGACGGGATCGAACTACCATTCTTCTGTTTGAATGATTCCCCTACCTCGCGGACCACTGTCTTGACTGGTAAACAAAGAGCCAGTGGCAGGGTGATTGGTTTTCCTGTTCTGAATGAGCTGCATGAGCGAGTGATTCCTATGTGAACTGACGGATTCGCATTCCGAGGCGGTGACCCCACGTTTTTGGGCTGTAGGCGACTGGAGTTGGTGGTGAAGATGGGGAAACAAACACGGGGCAGGAGATGGTGGCGTTCATATAAAAATTGATTTTTATTAACAGGGGGCTTCTCTATATCAACTCCAAAACATGTGCACACACAATATAAATCAAAAACACACAGAGTACTCATAAAACAAGCAGGGCCCTATAGGCACCGAAACTAGGCAACATTTCAGACCACATTCTATGCATAAATAATGCACCGAAACTTGACAACATTCCAGGCCACATTCTAGGCATATAGTGTTCACACATCTAAACACCATTAACTCTTCACCTCACAGCAGGTAAGTGTTTTCTCATGCATCTTCAATAGATCAATGCTTCTCCCTGGCTAGGATTGAGGCACCCACTAAATAGCCTGCCACCTGGGCAGCCAATTGGACCCAACCATTGTAGTGGGGGAAGTCCAAGTCTTTCCTGCTCTTGTAGGGAAATATGAGTCCACCTCCATTTTGGTGCAACGGAGAGGGGGGGGGGGGATTTCACCTTATCACACCTCTGTACGGGCACATTTATGGGATATTAAGTCATTGACTAAACTTAGGTGCAATGTGCATCATTTAGTCTTTGAAATCAGGGCATCAGCCTCCGGAGCTAGGGGTTGTGTGTTCAAGTGCCATCTGGGTTAGAAAGTCAAGCAAATGTTGATGTGGTTACACAAAAGGTTTGTTTCAGTTGCTGTTGTGAATAATATACCAAATTCTCCCATGCAAAGCTGAACTTCAAACAGCATTACTGAAGATAGCAGTAACATGGGTAAGAGTGATAAAACAGTCTTTGTGGGTATGTTTAAGTCCCTCCCAGTTAACCTGTCCACAAACTGCAGTGCTTGAACTGCCTTATGCAATCTACTGGACTACTACACTGTCTGAGTTGCCAAACCGTCTCTCTGTCTTCAGTTCTTGTGACAAAAAAGTTCAAAAACTGTGATTTTATGAGCATATCAGTGTAAGTGTGTCAGTGTGAGTGTGTGTTTTTACGATCGTGCCAGTGTGAGTGTGTGTTTTTGAGGGTGTCACAGTAAAAATTCAAAGACAAAAAGAGTAACACGAAAAAATAGCTGTCTGGCCCTATCTCACTCTGTCTCTCCCTTACGCTCCTTTGCAACTTGCGTTATATCGTGTCAAAGCGGAAAGCGAACACCGGTCTGTTATGCTGTGTAGTGCATTTTAAAATACTACTCTCACACTGTCAGCGTGGGTTTTGCTCGAACTTTACTGGAGCGACTTTCAACATGTAAGCTAATTTCACTGGTGCAGAGGTGGAGGTATACTGTTGCAGAATGTAGATGTTTTCATTCTATTCCACCATGGCTATATCCACGCGATTGAGTTTAGTGCTTATTTATTTATTCAATGCCATTTGCAGTGTTCGTGTAGTGCTTTTATTTATGCTAGGACTATATTCTAGTATGTATGTATTATTATTATTATTATAATTATTTAAATCAGAGAATGTCTGTAGAATTGATGTGAACGCAATCACCAACGATTTCTCACAAATTCAGCCCTTAAGAACAAGGGCGCACTCTAATCGTGTAGCAGAGCAGGAAAGAGAGGGGGAAAAAGAGGAGTGTGTGTGTGTGCTTTGTCCAAAATCTTTTTTATCAGCACGCTGGTTAAGCTCATAGCTAATGATTGTTAACATGCTCAAATTTGAGCTTTTGGACAAAGCAGGAGACATTTCACTTTTCATGTTACAGGCTTGTGCTTGTTGAACAAGTGGTGTGATAAATTACTTACTGTCTTTTACTTCTAGAGGGTTTACTGGTGTGGTTGGTTTCCTCACAATCTGACTGTGTAGCTAGGCTGGTAGCCCCGCCCATTGGTAACAGCATGTGGACAAAACCACTTTAAGGAATAGGGGGGATCATGATTGTTCAACACTTAAAAAACACATTGTTTTACGTTTATAATTAGCAATACTTGTGTTGTACTTTTATTTAATATTACTATATTATTCAAAATTATTTATTTGTGTTTACAATGATGGGGGGGACAACTTTATGGAAGGGATCTCTGCCCCTGCATCCATGTTGTATACATTACCATATTTAGAAGCCTGCAGGAAATCTTTATGTGGTTAAAATGTAAGAAAAGTAATTATATACATCTTGTAAAAAGCAGACAAAGAAGCACTTTTCTTCCATCACAAGCTGTCCCATTCTCTATTCGATCTTAATGCATTTAAATTACTTCAATTAGGATTATCGGCATAAAAGTAATGAATCCATTAATTTTTCGGTTTCCACCAATTTGGTATCTGTCCTTTACTAGATTGCACCTCGATAAAAAGAAAAAAGAAAAACAGGAGTCGTGTAGAAACCTTTATTCACATAAAATATTTCCCAGTAACAGACTCCAGAGACTTTGCCATATTGGTTAGATTTTTTTGATTACCCCCGCCCCTCTGAACAACGTAGGCTTCCAAATCACACACACGCCGACTGATTGGCTCTCTGGTGTTTTTCATTTGCATAAAGTTAAAGAATCGCTAACTTTGAATGGGCAAACAGCTGGACTTTCGTTGAGGTTCAAGTCAAGTGTAACATTATGCGCTGAGTATCAGCATTGCGCATAGTTGTTTTGGCAACGCATGGTGTCATGTTCTGTCAGCACAAAAAACATAATACTTTGAGGCAGAAAAAAAGATCTGGGCTGTGTTCGAAAACTTAGAGAGCTGTCTTGATCTCTGAACTTCCGGGTCGTTTCACTAAATTAGGAACATTTCTAAGCAAAAAAGATGTAAACATGTCTATGGGTCCAAGCCCCTCTCAGGTGTGGACAATCCAGCAAATGATTCCAATTCACCACTCATAGGCTGTTGCACTGCCACTGTATGGCCAGTAGGGGTGCACAGGGGCGAAACTGAGTCCGGTGGTTCCCCAACTTTTCTCGGCAGGCCCACCATATTGCAAAGATGGAGACTGTCGGCAGGGATAACGTATTTTCTAAAGGATCCGTATTGAAACCGGACGTCGTCACTTTACTCCGGTCTCTGGTTGGATAAAACTTGTCACATGTCCTGAACAGAAATGGACAAGGACCTTTGATTTATTCTTTAGGAAACCATGTCGATGTCTGACTTTTAATGTTGTGTCACGTTAACATTAATAGCGATTGAATTACACTTGTAATCGCTAGCGGTAAATAAACGTTAATAACTTGAATGACTGATTAAGGATATATGTTACACATCACAAACACACGTAATCGATGGGTTTTGGGGGGAATGAGGTAATTGGTTAGCTTAAATTACAGTATCTTAGGCGAGCTAATTGACCTAGCTAGCTATTCAGTGTTTGGGCTGGTTAGCTCAAGCAGTATCTTACGCGAGCTAATTTACCTAGCTAGCTAGCTAGCTAGCAATTGAATTACACTTGTGTCGGTACAATCGCTAGCAGTAAATCAACGTAAATAACTTGAATGACTGATAAAGGATATATGTTACACATCACAAACACACACAATCGATGGGTTTTGGGGGAAATTAGGTAATTGGTTAGCTTAAATTACAGTATCTTAGGCGAGCTAATTGACCTACCTACCTATACCGGAACAGTGCTAGCTTTGTGTTTGGTCATATAGCTTCGTAAAAGTTCGGTTAACAAGTGACTTGTGTGTTTAGTTGTATGACTTCGTAAAAGTTCGGTTAACAAGTCAATTGAGCATTAAGCCACCTGACTATAATGGGTCAATTCATATCAGCATGCTAACGTTATACTTATTAGCAGCGAGGCTAGCTAGCTACTATGTGTTCCAATGGATTGTTGGTCTAAGCGTTAGCAGCAACTTAACAATAATGGTCGAGAGCTTCAGTTAAGACCTACAATACTCTGCAACATTCGTGTACCACATGAACAACTAACCGAGTCAATGTAGACATATAAAAAGTCGTGTAGATAGCTTTATTCACATAAGCCGTATAACTTCACAAAAATAATAATAATTTAAAGAAAACCGATCGTTTGAATGTCAGGCGATCAACATAATTTCTCAACGAAAAAGTAAAGGTCCTGTTATTAGCCAATCAAACGGAGTAAATCACACACTTCCGGTTTCAATACGGATTCTCTGGTCAACACGTTATCTCTGCCGACAGAGACATTCACATATTACCTGCAAGAGCTCTTGCATAGCTTTTCTCAATCACTCATCATTATTAGGTTATATTTGTTTGATGCTGGAGCACAATAAAGACGTCCCATCAACCACTACGTTCGTTATTATGAGTTATTTAATTGTTTTTAACCTAGATCAGATAGTATCTGTAAATTTGTATCCAGTTTAGTTACCTGTGGTTTATTGTCTCTATCGATGGGCATACGTGCCGTTGCCTCAAGAACCTGTCGAGAAGTTTATTTATTAATGATGGCTAAGAATGTACGTACTAATCAGCATATACAGCAGGTTAACATTACGAAGTCTGTGATACTGACATTGACAAGAGGCTTCTATATTGTCTACTTTTGGTTAGCTAAACAATTATCTAATCGATAGCAACGAAATTTGAAAGCAGCACTCTCAATTTATAACAAACAACTGACTTTAGAGCTGCCCTTGCTGTCCGGAGTTCCTAATAAAAACTGCAAAACGAAGCTAGCAATCCAAATTATTGTTAACAGAGTTCTTGTTACAATGCTAAAATGTATAAGTTATGGCTTTGCTAATGGACTACGCAACCCCAATTAACCTGTTTATGGGTGTGGCCCGGGAGTTACTGTCAGACCGGCCCACTTAAAATACGGTGCGCTGCCCACTCAATACACGGCGCGTTGTCCACTCAATGCATCGCACGTATCGAGCAGTCGGTCGCCTATTTGGAAAAATACCCATACAGCTAACATTATTTTGGATGATTACAAAGAAATTACATCATATATGGTTTTTTTAATAAACATTTGGATCCACCAATTTGACTGGATGGAAATATGGAATAAAATGATACTGGCAATTTAACTCTGGGCTAGTATCAGATGGTTATATGTATAACTACAGAGCCTTAAGGAATGAATGTCAGCAGAGAAAGACCACACAATAAAGAAACTGGAATCAGAGTGTAGAATTAGTATGAACTATAGGGCGTATTCACGTGACGTCAGCATCTCGCGTGGCGCCATCTTGGGGTCCACTTATTAAATGTCAGAAGAAGTTGACCTAACGTGTACGCGGTCTGATTATGCGAGAGGCCTGCAACCTTATGTCCTTCTGCGTTACCAAAGAAAGATTTCAGCGGTTGGAATCGATCCTTTTTTGATTCAAGATGAGCAGTTAGACGCGGATCGCCTGCCGCCAGTGGAGGCAATGGATCTTGCGTCGTACTTAGTACTGGAGACAATTTTTTACACACAGGAAAGTTTCAAGGCGTACAAAAGTCTGCAGGCTTACAACTACGTCGTCTCTGGCTTTGTACAAAGCGTCAAGGGAAAACGGTTTGATGGGAAATACGTTGTGGTTGGGAAAGTTTTTGTATTTTACATTTGAGGTTAACCTGGAGATAATGTCGTTGTTTGTAATTCTTGTTACCATAGTAACCTTTACTGTCCTTCCCCCTGTTTACAGTGCAAGGCTAAATAAAGTCATACAGTGCTGCAGGTGCCCCCCTCCCCACATACCTTGGAGTTGTGAGGTTTTGTTCCTGAAGACTGAGCACTACAAAAAAAACTCTACAGAAATGAAGGGTCAACATGTGCCCGTTCACCCCCATTCCATCACTATTTGGGGCAATGAATGATCTAAGTCATTTGGATAAAGATGGAAATTAATTCAAGATGCATTGCTGCATTCTCACTGTCACAATTTGTATGGTAGTATCTGCACTAAAACTTGATTTAGCGCTATTCTGTACAGTATGAATATGAATTCAAAACAGTATATCAAAACAGTATATTTATTACTATCCTTATCTGTACAGTATGAATATGAAATCAAAACAGTATATGAAATAGAAAACAGTATATCTTACTATCCTTATCTGTACAATATGAATTCAAAACAGTATATCAAATAAAAAATAGTATATCAAAACAGTATATATATTACTATCTGTATCTGTACAGTATGAATATGAAATCAAAACAGTATATCAAATAAAAATAGTTTATAAAAACAGTATATCTATTACTATCCTTATCTGTACAGTATGAATATGAAATCAAAACAGTATATCAAATAAAAATAGTTTATAAAAACAGTATATCTATTACTATCCTTATCTGTACAGTATGAATATGAATTCAAAACAGTATATCAAATAAAAAACAGTGTCCTTATCATGTAATGGTTGGATCTGCAATTCAAGTTAAGGGGACAACTGATGGGCACATGTTTGTTAACACAGCACATACTCTGATAATTCTGTCTACCATCGGTTCTGTGGAACCACCAGTAAGGCTGACATAACCCATCTCCAAGGTTTCCTGTAACATCTTGTACTTCTGTTTCAACTGTCCAATCACACGTTCAATATGTATCCTCACATTGGCAATTCCTCTTGTGTGCTCGATGTCAACTGGGTCAAGCTGTTTGCTACCACGAGTGAATGTAGGAATGGCCAGTTTCACTTGGCGTAGGGCAAGGCTCTCTTGAATTGTGAAACCACGATCAGCCATGACTAAGTCACCAAAACATGCTGGCATTGTCCGAATTATCTCCTCTCGTTCAGGCCATTTGAGAAGGGGTGAGAGTCGTGCATCCATCACTATCATCAATGACCAGAAAATCCTTGAGACAGTAGGCTGACTGACATCAAATCGATATGCCAGATCTTGCTGAGGCACATTGAGCCTCAGTTTCATGAGAACCATCACAAACTCTTGAAATGGTGTTAAGGTTTTGGTCCTCCTTGACACATGGGCCTCAACCAAATTGAAAACTGTATTCAATGTATCAAAACTGGGCAAGCCTGTGTAAAATCGTACCTTGTCATCACTGTCATGACAGTTTGAAAAATACTCCTGAGTAAAAGACTGCATCTTGCTTTCCTTGAACAGATAGTTAAATTCAGATGTCTGGGAAGATTTGTCAGAAGTGCTTGTACCTGTGAGTTCCGTACAACTGGATGGAGTCTGGTTTTCTGCATGATGTGAAGTTGTCCGTGTTTCTTTGGTACCAGTAGTAGCGTTGTCTTGTTCCTCAGGAGCAGCGAGAACCTTTGAAGCAGGCACGTACACAGGCTTTCTGAATTTTCAAGCTCACATTTCCTTGATTCACTTTCTAACCTTTTCACTTTCTTGACAACATCACGCTGGAGATGTTCTTCAAGATGTTTTCTGCGCCGAGCTGTTCGTTCGGCTCGTTCGGCTCTTCCGGCCTCTTTTATCTTGCTGTGCCCGAGGTTGAGACTAGGTACCCAATCGACATTAAACTGGTCCCATTGTTTGCTAGGCTGTCCAGACACGAAGTGTTTACCACACACACGTTCATTCTCCAACTTCTCCGCTGTCAGATCCGCTCTACTTATGGCAGAAATCCATTGTCTGCGCCTAGTAGATGTTAGTCCCTCCACATGTTCCCCCTGGTTAGTTATCACACGCGGGACGCGAAACAACCTAAACTTTTCGCGGTGTGTGTGCGCTTTACCCGTCCTAGTCCCACATCCAACAATGAGGCACAGTACCATAATTACAAGGCACTGAAATTGTGTCTCCTTCACAATATGATGGTCAGAGCGGCATAAAACACAGCAAAACAATGCCGTACATGGACCCCAAGATGGCCGCCAAAGCTTGTTGTTATGGATAGGGGTCACGTGAGTGAATACGCCCTATATTGTAGAAATGAACAGTACAGAACATACAATGGGGTGTGAACATCAGTGGTATCAGTAGTGTTGCATGCTGGGTGTGTGATTGTGTGTGTGTGTAGGGGTGTTGAAGGTGTCTGCAAGCGAGTGATGAGTAGGCTAGAGCGATTGACATTTAATAACGCCTTAAACAAAGTTAGACCGACGGAAGACATTAGATGAGTAGCCTAATGATGAGTAGATGAGAATATTTTCGGAAAATAGGCACCATGAGTGTGAATACAGATCGCAAGAAGTAGTATAAAATCAGTCAGTGATTCATCACAGCAACAGGTATTAGAGTCAATTATACGTGTTCTGTGAAGTAGCCTGTCACGCGAAGTCATCGCAGCATCTCACGTCTGTTCCAACAACAAACGCATGTGACGTCACAATCATACAAGATGATGAATGATGAATTTACATTCTCGATAACCAAGGAGGAGCTACACCTGGGCATTCTGCGCTTAACATTTATGTTGTCGCTAAATAGCCTACTGACGATGAAACATGTAAAGTTATTTCCAGTATTAAAACGTTTCTGAAGTTAACAGCGCATCATGATACAACTACAATAAAGAAATAAACAAACATGTCAATGTTTAAATACAAATGTTGTCAAATTATAACACTGTAAGGCAATTTCTGAAAATAAGACAGAATAGACTCCTGTTACTGAAAATCTAAATAAGCCTTCGTTATTACAAGAGGAACCATTGGAGGTAGCTAATTAGATCCACCACATCGCTTTTTTGCGGATGGACTGACAGCGTTCCTCGTGGTCGTGTAAGTTGCAACTATAGCAATATTCGTCTGTCATTCTTCCACCAGAATAGTACTGAGGATAGCACTACAAGCACTACAAACAGACAGGGGTTGTTACATTTATATATAATGGAAAAGTTGATGTACTGTGTTTGGAGTCAGGGACACCTCCAGGTGGGCTATCTCCCGGGGCCTTTCTGTGTGGAGTTTGCATGTTCTCCCCGTGTTCACAAGGGGTTTCCTCCAATAAGAACCCCAACAGAAAAAACCATGCAAAAACAGAACATTCTCCTGCCCGTCCGTTACCGAGACGGACGGTTCACTGGAGGAAGGACGGTCCGGGATGGGTGAAATGCAGAGCGTACATTTCACAGCGACCTCAGGCCTGTGTGTGTGTGTGTCCTGTGTCGCTTCCATAAAATACACATGCGTGTTGCAGTGTAAAGTCGTGCCGGCGATGTTAGAGTGAAGGGCCGGTGTGGGCCGTCATTTTGGACCATCCCAAACCCGTCGGCCCACCGGGGATTCCTCCGGTACCCCCGATGGCCAGTCCGCCCCTGACTGTACCTATTTGCTTATCTGTTGTATGGTTCTAGTTAGTTAGCTAGCTAATAACATTGATTTAAATTATAAGCAGTTATTATAAAAGTTGGGATGATTATTTTATTTCTAACGATAAACCAGTTGTTGCCACCTCCAGTTTTAGCACATTTGATCAAAACCATAGTGTAAAAGTTGGTTAAAATCGTAGGCGAACACAGTTGCCTTCTATATCAGTCGAACCAATAGCACGATGAGATACTGGCGTAAGAACATTATTAACCAATCAGATGCAGCCATATTGATACCTGTTTCACAGAGGAGTCAGCTGTTGAAACAAACCTATAATTTGACACTTAGACCTTTTGATTACTTTGGACCTTTTGATTATCTTACCTGTTTGAACCACACCTAAATTGTGAAAACTTGATTCTCCTCATCCTTCATTGAAAGAAAATGACAAGACGACGATTCAATAACTCGGTCACCGAGCACAGACACAATTAAATGAAGGATCTGAAATTAGTTTGACATATATTCACATTACGTCCTACGTACCACATTGAGAGTAGAGTACACCATAAGGTCAATGGCCACATTGAACGCCTTTCTTGTACCCCGTGCTTAAAAATTTGGAGTCAAACCAGTGTAGCACTGGCAAAGCGACCCGGATTATTACCTGTACTTTACACTGACCGATGAAAAATACAAATCACAAGGTCAAAATATTTACCCCTGTTTATTGTTAGCAGCAAAACCTTGGTATGATAATCTGATGTGTTAATGAGAAATCCTATGGGACTTTTATACTACAACAGCTATATAATAGGCAACGTTAAGGCTACACAGCGTGTGTTAATATTAAAAAATGCTAAATCCAGTGTTTCTCAGATTATACTGTACTACCTGAACCGAGACTGAGACTGACAGGGAACTCAAGAAGTGCTGTCTAGAGTTCTGAAATCCTCAGTTTCAAGTTAACATTTTCCTCATGATATCCGACAAAAATGGCAAAACTGTAGTTTCTTTTCATATCTATTGCTCCTGAGCAGAACGGTTGAAAGCAGGGCCTATGTCTTCAAGTTTTCAATGTTTTTGTCACATTTTTTGTGAAGTTGCAACACAACACTAAAAACAAATGTAAGGTTTGAAGTGCTAGTTTTATTATTTCTCTGCATACTTTTTGACTTTTAAACCATCAAGACAGCACAACAACAACAGATGTTAGATGTCGATGCTGTTACAGAAATACATCTCAGTATTCACTGCTACACTACTGGGGAAGGTGCACATTGAAAATGCATGCACTTGTGTTGTCTCACACCCTTAGATCTCCAATAGATAGAGGTCTGTCATCCTTAAACAGAATCTCATCTCTCATCCTGCCACAGAATGAAGGGTGGCAGACAAAACGGACTTTGTAGTCCCGGCAGAAGCATGTCTTCTGATCTGCGTTCTTACAGATGAGTCCAGTGATGTGATCGTTCCTGTACCGAATATAAAACACCATTAACATCCAACAAACTGTTACTTAGACTTTATGTATGATCTTGTAAGTGTAACTTTAAGGTCCACTGTGTAACAGAGTAATTACAATCATGTGCCACCTACTGAAATTATAAAATGAACTATTTAACATGTCGATATCACACCCTAGCTAATAAAGTCTCGACCAATTGTGTTATACCACACTCTAGTGGACAACCAGGATCCTTTTAAACAACGCAATTTTACCTGTATTAGTGTAAATGTGTGTTTTTGTGTGCTTAATGGTGTGAGGTCAGTAAAAACACTCAACAAGACTAAAGCCGTGAAGTGGTCCACCTCAGTGAGGTCCTTGTCTTGACCAAGCTTTCAAAAACGCTTCATTTTGACTACTTGCATTGGGTGAGATGACAGATATCTCTCTACCTCCCATGCTTGACCCAGTTGCTAAGAGAAACCTATAAATGGAAAACTAGCCACCACTGGTCCGACAACACCAGTGCTTCAGATTCTCTGTTAGATAATCCTGGATCACACATTATTGTTGCACGCAGACTGTCAAGTGCTATAGACCCCAACAGCATAACAGCTCACATGTCTCTCACAGATAGAATAAATAAATGAGTTAATGTCATAGAAATGCTATGGTTATGGCATGTGCCCTACATTCAATTTTAATTTAACTAAATTGTATTGATTTATACAGCGCTGATAACAATTGATTTTGAGCCCAAGGCCTGAACCCTGAGTTCAGTAAGCCATTCCGTGTGGGGCATACAAAGAAAATGATGGTTATATTTTTGAATACATAATAGCTACTGTACACTCACTTATAAAACACATTGCCTGCATCCGCCAGGCTGATGCCATCCACAGTTGCCACCTCGATGGCGATGGGGTTAGGGCACATTCGCTTGGGGTACCTCCTCTTCAGGCAACTGATAGTCTCCCAGTCTCCACTTCCCGTTGGGTTGTCACGGTCCATCCAGTCTGTCCGGCACGCTAATAGATAATAAATTCCACAATGATGCAAATGGATATTGCATATCTTGTAAATGTTTTACATGCTGTATGGAGACACTTATACATACGGTATAAAAACAAACATCTCAAATGCACACACACACACACACACACGCATTGTTAGAAAGGCCAGTGACTGTAGCGGATAACCCTGCACCCCTGTGCTGAGATCTATGTTTCGCACACATTTCGTGAGTAGTTTAGTTAGCTGAAGATCACCTGATGAGATATCATATCAGCTAGTTCGCTTGATCATCTATCTTAGCAGAGGATGTTGGACTACATTTCCACTTAACTTTCCTTCAGTTGCAAGTTTGTGCACTGTCACTGACGAACTGTAAGTTTGTTTCTTTGTTGGATGAACGTATGAACGAATTCCATACTGTAATAACGTGCCAGTTGTATTTCTGGCTACTTCAAATGCATTTGAGGATAACTTATAATGGTGTGCACTCGGTATGTTAAACCTGCTTAAAATGTGTCAACTTCCTTTTATTATTTACAACAATTAAGGGCATTCGAATGGTAGCACTGTTGAATTATTCCTGACTACCAAAAAGGACGTGATTGACCTGTAGATGGCAGTCTAGTCACACAGTAACCAACACATTTGTACTGTTTGGTCAAATCTGTATTGTGCTACAGCGTTTTATCTGTACATATTAAGCATTTGTGTTATGTATGAAAACCAATGTATCATTTCTCATTTATTTCCTTTCCGCTAGAACGCAATGTGAAATTAAAGTGTAAAATCAACACAGTATGTCAATATCAGCATGACTCCACTGCAGACCAACTTGCTTCCAGGCATAGATCACACCATGGCAGTACACACATACGTACGCCGAGGGGGCCAAGGCAGCCAACGCGGAGGCGGAGGCGGAGGTCGTATTGCTGCCAAAGGAAGAGCAGCCAAAGCACACACCACCTAGAACCAAACAAAAGGAACATCACATGAGGTTGAACACACACCACTCAGGGCCAGATTTACTAACAGAATTGCGCCCACTTGAGCCGTAATTTCTTCGCAATATGCAGGTAAAGACATTGGAACCATATTTACAAACGCGACGCACTTGGGTAAAATCGATTCCCCGCTGCTGAAGCGGATAGAGGCAGTTGTGCTTCCCGTCTAATACATCTGCATAAATGGGAGGGTATAAGGGAAGTGGGAGTTCACCGCAAAAACATGGGAGGAGAAAGTGCGCCTAGGACCCTAATTATGTATTCTGTGGTATTTACAAAAACTGCCTGACCAGAGCGTCTCTAATTTGCCTGAGAATTCTCCGCCTTAGGTCTAAACCAGGTCTGTTCACGCCAAGTCTTCTCACGACACAATGTGTTTCAGGTGTTGCATAGCAACCAATTACTTGCTAACTTCAAGTTACAATGATCAATAGAAAAGGGACAACACGGCTCAGGTAAAATGGCTTTAATTTACAGTAAAGTAACAACACAAGTGATTCAAACTATAGTTTCTATTCTTCATCATCACTTTCAATAACAAATTTTCGCTGCTTCTGAATTTCGTCATGGCTGTTGATGTCTATCAATATTGTTCATTTTGAAGATGACGTCAGAGGTCAATACAGATCCGTATCAGACCGGCGAGGAGGACGCGGCTGGCATGACCATAGACATACATATACTTTATGCATATATGTCTATGGGCATGACTACCCATTAGCCAATCAGAACGCTTGTACTGTCGTTGCCATATAATAAATACCTTGAACAGAGGGTAGCTTGCTGGGTGGGAGTGGCGTAACCATGACAACAAGTGTGGGACATAAGCAGTTTCCCAAAAACAAAACAGTGTTGTCTTCACCAATACCTGGTCAGATAACAAGGAGTCTGTTTGACCTGCTGTGTTCACATTGCTATGTATTGGGATGGTGTGCTGTATTCAGATTATTTTTTATAATACACAGCAGCAGCCTATACAGCAGGGAGAAATGCTCTATATTTTTCCAAACCAAAATCCCCTTAAGTAAAGTAAGCTAAATCAAATTCAGAATATGCTTTCTGTGCCTTAAACAGTGCTCTTACTTGATTGGTGTAAAGAACAAAATTAGAGCTGGCTTTAAAATAAATACATTTCTACAGATAATGCCAGGAAAACGACAGACGGAATTGCATACCAGCAGGATCATGGTGAAAGGCATATTCCAGACTTTCCCTGGATAGGGACAAAGTTTTGGATATTAAGAGTTGCAAATCTGAGACTGTGACTTTTCCATTATGTGGAAAACATACTGTATATCTGGACTATATACATGATATTTAAAAAACAAAAACACAACCAATAGCAGTAAAACAAAACCACTATATGACATTTCTCTTATATAATAAATATACCAGTAAATGCAGAGTAACAAAAAACTAGAGTATAACTATGCTTTGACCCTACACTTACATACATTTAATTCGTAGTTCATGCAGTTTGTTCTGTCCTCACTTACCTGTTATTGTCTCAAAAAGTTTTATGCACAGGCCCTACCCAAGACACTCGTGATGACGTGATCCTGAAGTTCTGTGAAATAGTCTAGCTCATGATCTTTTTATATGTTGCAGACAAAGCCACATACACACACACACACATATACCTACACACCCATTCTGTATTCCTGATTGCGCTATTCTGAATAGGCTGGATATCGTACTTCGGGTTTTTCCTTTTTTGCAGATATTGTTCACAAAGGACTGCCCGTAAACGAATCTAATCCAATTAATAACAAATGCATTGGACTTGGGTTTCACTTTGTCCTCCTCACAAATGGCTGTGTTGGGTTTCTGCACTCAGGTGTTGGGAGGACCCTGCACATCTCACATCTCTTTCACTGATTAGAGAGGACCAACTAAATAAGAAAGGTCACACAAAAGGTAACATGGAGGTTGTGCTGATCCTCCCAGTAGATAGAGCAGCTGGGGTAACACATCCCTGATGTTTAAGTATGGTAATGTTGCAGGGGTCAGTGGTGGTGGGTGTCATCTTTAAGAACCCTTCCACAGAAAATAGTGGTGTTCACACAGGGGCAGGGTTTCAAAAACTCTTCAAAAACTCCAGACCTTTTACATGTGTGATAAAAATGATGAAGTGTATTTTAAATGAAAAGAGTAGAAGGCCATGTACAAGTATGCAGCATGACGGCGATAATAACACACTGTGTGTCTGTGACTTAACCCTCATTCACACACTTATATAATTATACTCTTCATCTTTTTTATCACACATGTAAAAGGTCTGGAGTTTTTGAAGAGTTTTTGAAACCCTGCCCCTGTGTGAACATCACTATTTTCTGTGTTCATAAAATGGTTCAGACTGAATTTATTAAGCACTTTACAGGTTAATGACTCACACATTTACCCCTTCACAGATTCGTATCATTCACACACATGGCAGAGGCTACCTCATCTAACCTCTTGTGAGGGACCGTGGCGGTCACCCCACGTTTTTGGGATGTAGGCGACATCTACAGGGGGCTTCTCTATATCAACCCCAAAACATGTTCATGTGGTAATTGGACACGTATACAGTACATGAACAACAGGAGTTCATTATAACAAATGTATTTCCTTGTGTGACCACTAAAGGGAGCTACCTGTGTGGAGAGTGTGCTGCTAGCTGGTACAGGAGGTAGCTACGTGTTAACATCATTACAGCTACTGACCTGATGACAACAAAACGTTGTCCTGTGTCTTTCTTTTAAAAAGCACACTTTATCTCCACTTCTCAGGTATCAGTGTTGTAAATATCTTGATTTCGGCTGACATTTACGTCAGGGCAGTGGAAGGAGGAGTTTTGTGTTCGTATTGGCAGTAACTGTAATACTTATTTTGAAATGTAGCGATACTGCTAGTATATTTAGACGTTAGATATGCTAGCACGGAGGAAATCACGTCGCTATTGTTGCATTTGTAAGATAGAAGTCTGTTTGACTGATGTTAATGTACTTCTTGTGCGAAGATGGACTATAGCGGTACTGTGGGTGCAGCCTAGCTGACTCACTAACTTAGGACCTCAAAGTTCTTTCGTACTCGACACAAAAGTCCAGAAATAAAAGTCTGTAATCCAAAATTCTTCTTTTGTAAGTTTACTTAAAATTATTTAAATAATACAGTATACAATTCAGGATAATACTTTTCTAACAAGTTAACTGGCATTAGGTGTAGGTAAAAAGACTGTGTTGCTCCCAGGTCCAATACCTTCTGACTGCTTTGCGGTGTTTCTTGTTCTTTCATATCAAATCAAACAGCCAATCAAATTACGTTATTCTTAGCGTCACTGGTCAACTATCAATATTTCCATTTCTACATTACACATGCAACACAATTTCTTCTTAGTTCTCATAAATAGTTTCTCATTCAATCTTAAATTCTCAGTCTACAATTATTATTCAATTATAATTCCAGGTCGTTCCAGGTCCTTTCTGTGTGGAGTTTGCATGTTCTCCCCGTGCCTGCGTGGGTTTACTCCGGGTACTCCGGTTTCCCCCACCATCATAAAGACATGCATTGCATTGTGTGAATATGAATGAGTGTTGGTGGTGGTCGGAGGGGCCGTTGGCGCTGATTGGCAGCCACGCTTCTGTCAGTCTGCCCCAGGGCAGCTGTGGCTACTGAGGTAGCTTACCACCACCGGTATGACTGTGTGTGTATGACTACTGGACTCTGGACTCTGTAAAGCGACTTCGGGTATATAGAGAAGCGCTATATGAAATTGAATTGATTGATTGATTGAATTACAATATTGTTACAAAACTATTATTTCCACAGAAATGGCTTCAACAGGTACAGTTTTTTAACTGTGATATATGTTGAATGTGTTTAGTATTTACGTGTTCAGTGTTGGTGATGTATGATTAAGGCATTATTTTGAAATGCATTCAGGAAACTCAGAAATCCAGTGCAGATGTAGTGCAGTTTGAGGAAGCAGCAACTGGACCATCAGGGCTTCCGGTGAGGTCTTACTCATGTTTGGGATATCCAAAAAAGGACAACAAAAAGAAGTGATGTTAATACTTGCAAAAAATGTGGAGAACGGTTTTTATCCATTTATTTAATTATTTATTATTATTTATTTTCGGTGCAGAATACTGTTTTGTATTTAAACTAAGGTTTTATTATTCTTATTATGTTTAAATCAGTTCCAAGCTCCACAAGTTAGTACACAAATGTTAATATATTTTAATAAAGTTTGCCTGTTCAACATAATATCAACTACGTTTTTTTTATGGGGGGGGAGACCAAACCTACGCCCTTGAAGCCTCCTGTCATAGAGAGCATCATTTTGGTGTCCAGTCCAATATCCCCCTCATTTTCAGTAAGCATTTTACAGTTGCAAAAAATAACAATTAACGTCTGACAAAAACCTTTCTCTTGAGATGTTAGCGCAGTAGTTCAACAAGACTGAGAAGGGGGCCAGTGGGCTAATCACTCCAGACATGTTAAACACTCAAAAACAAGGCCGTCAGGTGTAACATTATGCGCTGCGTATCAGCATTGCGCATAGTTGTTTGGCAATGCGTGATGTCATATTCTGGGAAAACACAGAATGTTTATGTTCGAATGTTCAAAGTAGAACACTTCAGAAAACATTGTAGTTTAGGTTTAGGGAAGGCAGTGGATTTCCAGACCGTGCCTCTTCCAGTTCGTGCCCTTTTGGGGGTGCCTGTGACTCAAATCTCCGCTGGAGGAGCCCACACGCTGGCCCTCACACTCCATGGACTGGTATATTGCTGTGGGGCCAACAATGCAGGGCAGCTGGGCCTTAACAGGGTGGATGAGAAAGGTACAGTGCACTTTTACACGCTCTTTTGTAAAGTATGACATTAAGAGAGTTCGAAGATATACGTGGTGTAGAGGTTAGCAGACACTTGTGTACTATTTGACAGTCTCCCTCTTTAAGTCTCTCTCTCTCTCTGCCGTCCTGACAGGTCACTTTGGGATATGCTCAGTGCCTGCCCTCAGAGATTGTGACATAAGGTCTATCTGTTGTGGTGAAGCACACACTGCTGTTCTCGCCGGGGTACACAGATATGGAGAGAGATATGTCTCAAAAGTATTCGTAAATGCAAGTACCATGATCCACAATTTTTTCAGAATTTACAAATGTGTTTTGCGATCCACAAAAACAAATTTTTTACGTGGTGCCCCTGCGGCTGTTTTGCCCGCCGCACTTTGCCAAGGCGATTTTGAAGCGTATACATTTTTAGAAACGCGTTTGGTGGGTTTCAGCCCATAGTAATAGTAATAATAACAATAAAAATAATATTAATACATAGTAATAGTAATTGTCTGTATGGGCCTATAACAATAACAAAAGCCTAACCTTGACATGTCAGGCCTATCAATAACAATATGCTATCTCTATCTATCTATCTATATATGGTGGTGTAGTTGAGGGCGCCGGTGGCGGTGAGCGGTGGGCGGCGGGCGGCGGGCGACGGGGGGGCCCGAACTACCCCTAACCAGCTTTGGGGGGGCCCAGCTTGCAAAAGTTTGAGAACCCCTGGTTTAGAGGATCCTAAAATGGAAACAAAAGTATCAAACTGGCCGAAATTAAGCTCTCACTATCAGCACCATAAGGTGTAGTTGTCCACATAACTGCCTGGCTGGTCGGGTCCATTTGGAAGACGTGAGGAGATATGAACATTTATACAACCCCAATGATCTCGGTTGCCGTCATTCACTGTGTGTGTGGACAACAAGACCTGGTAAATAAACAAACCAACGACTTAGACTACATGTGTCAGCACATTGATTGCCATTTCAGAATATCTGTATAGGAGTGTGCATATCTATTGTCTGTAAATAAACGTGTGTGTGTGTGTTGCCTGTGTATGTGAGTTAGCTAGTGTGTGTGTGTGTGTGTGTGTGTGTGTGTGCGTGCGTGCGTGCGTGTGTGTGCATAGCTGACCTTGACAGCGAAGCGAAAGTGTGTTTAAACTAATACTTTTTTCATTTACAGAATGTAATTTAAGGACGCTAATCTGTGTGCTTGATCTGGTTTCACCAGTCACATGACTTGCTTGCATGATGCTCTGTGCTTTTCTGCTGGACACGGAAAAAACGCAGTCAAAACAGCACAGTTTTCTTTATCTTTTGAGGTCTTATGTGCCGCGGTTCTGCTTAAGGTTTCTTCCTGATTAACAGGGACTTTTCCCTTGCCCCTGTCACCACTGTGCTTGCTCTAAGGGGGTTCAGGCCCTGGGCTTTGTAAAGAGAATTTTATTATATAAACTGTGTGTTGTGTACATGACATGCATGTTGAGTGTGTGTGTGTATACATTTGTGGGATTTTTGCTCAGCATGCTTAGCACTAAGCAGTACTGTTTGTACGGTATACAAATGTGCATGTCGAGTGTGTGTGTGTATAAATGTGTGTGATTTTTGTACATACACCTAACATTGACAAGAATCTGATGATTGATATGGTGATTGATATGATGATTGATATGATGATTGATATGATTATTGATAGTAGTGCAGTTTGCTGGCTAATTGTGTTGATAGCTAACATTAGCTATTGTATCTTTTTGTGTCACCAATCGAGTATATCTGGAGAACTGCGTAATAGAGATGTATTATGAAGCATGACACAAGCAGTTCAATGTCATTTTGAGTACAATATGCTTTATTGATCACCAAAGCCACAAGAAATCATTATGATTATTTTAAAGACAAACAGTTCTGGAAAGTACAACCTGATATACCATCATGCAATGACAGGATCACTTCAGGATATTTGAATACAGGATAACAGGATACTGTTGTTTAAAATCTGCACAATAAGTGTGTTTTTCCATATGAACCAAACTGGATAATAGAACAGAAGCACAGCGTTATTATGATGGGTTCTAATAACGGGTGTGTTAGAAGATCAGAAAATAATTAAGGGGTGAATATAATTAAGTGGTGCGTAATTGATTAAGTGATTAAGCTGCATGGTTTGACCAGCAGGGCTGCCTCTGTGGAAGAGCAGTGCTCAGAGGTCAGTGCAGTCGTAGATGGTATCATTCTTCAGGATGAACCAGAGATGGCCGAGATCGAAGGACACATGCTTCACCTGTCCGCCGTAGATAGGAATGTGGGTCCAGTGACTACCTTCAGGTTTACAGGCAGACGTCTGTTCCCTGCAATGGGGACATTTCACTTCTAGTCATGAAGGAACAATTTACAGTTGAGAGTAAAATGTATCACAATTATGAAATTATGAAAAAATAACTTTGTGGCTTGGAAAAAATGCAAAGGTGCATTTCCCATACAGAAGAGCTTGTAAAGACAAACCTGCGGTACACGTGTCCTGCAGAATTCACTCCATACACAGATCCGTCACTTCCCACCTCGATCATAGACAGGGCTCCAGGAATATGCTGCCAGCTGCCGTCCCCCAGACAATTAAAGGAGTTCACCCCCTACAGGGACCCAACAAAGGCTGATAATCAATTAATTTGTTGATTAGTAATTATTCCACAGACAGCCCAGCCCAGCCCAGCCTTACCTTCCTCACAAAGATTTGATCCTTACTGTTAACACCCCAGCAGCTATAAGGACCACAGCTGTAGTACTTCAGGCCGCCAGGAATGTGGCGCCAGTTCATGGCACTATTACTTCCACTGTAGCCAACTGTGTTCTTCTTTGGAAGACAGAAAGGGGCATCGTGATGATTGGCTCCTGTCACAAACTGGTCTCCGCCAGCATCAATCTGCTTCAAGAGCCCTGGTCCAGAACAAAAGCATTAACTTATGACTGCTCATGATCCCATATGGAAAAGGTCTGTAGAAATCCTATTGGAATTACACTCGTCATGTACAACACTGGCACAACACATCTGTGGGAAAGAGCTTGCACATACATTTCACATAGAAATGGTACAAGGTCCTTCAACGTAGGTCATAGATGAAAAAAAAAAAAATGTTTTGTTACGGTATCTGAAAGGGGCCATAAGTATGTGTGTTAACACACTGTTATTATATGTACTATATCAAAATGAACATATATGAATTTTACAATCTTTCTCCATATGGGTTGACATCATCAACTAGACACACATTATTTTAAAAAGATAAACATTTCTGTTAAATCATACCAGCACATTCCTATGGAATCATACAGGTGCACATTGAGGTTGTAGACATATTGCACTTTTATCTGTCTAAAAATGACTAGATGCAAACCTTGTCTGTATTGGTGGCCCACAATTCCATATATTATTATTAGTGTAGTTATTCTTACCAGGTACATTCACCCAGTTAGCCCCAACAAGTTTATAGATGTGATTCTCTTTGTTGACTCCCCAGACTCCAGCAGGTCCTACGGTGACATGCTTCAGTTTGCCTGGCAACTGTGTCCATGACGATCCAAACCTTGTGTAGATGTTGTCGTCTTTGTTGACCCCGAACACTTGTCCAACACCTACATCAATCTGCACCAGGGCACCAGGAGCACACTTACAGCTATACGCTGCAAGACAAAGAAATGGGGGGGCTCAGATGTAGTATGACAGAGGAGTGAAAGATGGAAAACATGCACAGGATGCAACAGTCAGACGAACTTACCCACACATGAAGTCGGCGACAAACAGTGCAGAGCAAAGAGAAGTGTTGCGATGCGGAGAGGCATGGCTCAGTCAGCGACTCTAACTGACAAGTAAGTCTGTAGAAGGACAGGTGAGCAGGTTTTTATACATTCTGGAATGAGGATGGGGAGTTCCCAGCGCTCCCAGTCACACCCAGTCAGAAGCATTTTGAGGAAATGAGTATTCATTTGTGGATAATTTAGAGGGTGTTAAAAATTATTGGAATGGACTGAAAGGTAACAGGTAAACAAGACGTGTGAAAAGTGTGTGTGTGTGTGTGTATGTGCGTGTGGGTATGCATGTGTGTGTGTGTAGGAGTGAAACAAAACTAGCCCCTCTCTTTCTTATTTAAGAACAAATAGTACACAGTTTTGTCTTGCGGGGACCTCAGCTTTGTTGGAAGTTGGGAAAAGTTAAATCCTAAGCAAATAAATAAGGAGCTAATTTAGTCGTCGTCTCTTGACGGTTTGAACATTCTGGGACTATGGCGTTGTTCAGACATCTTTGTGTTCTATGGACTAGTCACTTAACACGCTGGAGTTACTTTTTGGTCTTGCCTGTGTTTTTTTGGGGACATGTGTGAATCAAGTGACCTTTACATGTGATCAAGGAAATACATTTGAGACAAAAAGATAAACATCTAGAAGATGACAGTGTAATATTAGGCTAATTGTCAGGATCTTGTCAATGTAAGGTGTGTGTTTCTTTCCTCATCCGACTGCAACTTGAACCTCAATAGATAAATACACTTTTTCAGGAGTGTGGGAATGGAATTTTAGTAGTGCTGCCATCCTACATTCAATGCATTTGCTGGGGTCTGGATAAACCCTGTATGGGGATGTCGCTAAGGTTTATGGGAAGTGAGTGGCTTGTTGGAGTTAAACCGACAGGCTAAGTAAAGTTAGCAAATTAAAACTAGAAAATGCATTTCCTGAAGGAAATACCAGTGCATGAAATGCAAAAGTTAAGACAGGAAGAAGAAAAGAAAGAAGAGTGAAAGAAGAAAGGAAGAAGGAAAGAAGAGTGGAAGAAGGAAAGAAAAAAGGAAAGAAGAGTGAAAGAAGGAAAGAAGAGTGAAGAAAGGAAAGAAGAGTGGAGGAAGGAAAGAAGAAAGGAAAGAAGAGTGGAAGAAGGAAAGAAGAAAAGAAAGAAGAGTGGAAGAAGGAAAGAAGAAAGGAAAGAACAGTGAAAGAAGGAAAAAAGAGTGGAAGAAGGATAGAAGAAAGGAAAGAAGAGTGAAGAAAGGAAAGAAGAGTGGAAGAAGGAAAGAAGAATGGAAGAAAGGAACGAAGAGTGACTCTGGATAAAGAGATAAAGAGAGAGTGAAGAGGGAAAATATTGAAAGAAGGAGAGAAAAATGGAGTGAAGCAGAGAGATGGAGTGTGAGAGAAAGTAGACTGAGAGAGATAAAGAGAAAGATGGAGAGAAAAAAAAGGAGAGTATGGAAGGTGTCTCTTAATATTCCTAGTTATACAGTTGAATGGAGAGGGACAGAGAGAAAGAGGAGCCTTGGAACCTTGGCGCAGGTGTCAGTGAAGCACAGGTGCAAGCCATTTTAATGACCCTATTATGATGTCACAATGGCCCAATGTAAGTCAATGGGACATTTTTTATTAGTTAATCTTTAATATCTTAAAAAGTATAAAGTTTAGAAAAATACATAGCTGAAGTGTCCTTTACAAGACCTAAGCGACAAAGTTTGAACGAAGTTTCTACGTTAAGCGGTTCGAGCTGAATTAAGCGCAGAAAAAGGTAAAAAGAATAACTAGAAAATGCATTTCCTGAAGGAAATACCAGTGCATGAAATGCAAAAGTTAAGAAAGGAAGAAGAAAAGAAAGAAGAGTGAAAGAAGGAAAGAAGAAAGGAAAGAACAGTGAAGAAAGGAAAGAAGAGTGGAAGAAGGAAAGAAGAGTGGAAGAAGGAAAGAATAAAGGAAAGAAGAGTGAAGAAAGGAAAGAATAGTGGAAGAAGGAAAGAAGAAAGGAAAGAAAAGTGGAAGAAGGAAAGAAGAGTGGAAGAACATTTACATTTAGTCATTTAGCAGACGCTTTTGTCCAAAGCGACGTACAAGGGAGAGAAGGAAAGAAGAGTGAAAGAAGAAAGGAAAGAAGAGTGGAAGAAGGAAAGAAGAAAGGAAAGAAGAGTGGAAGAAGGAAAGAAGAAAGGAAAGAAGAGTTCTGGGCTCTGTAAAGCGCCTAGAGACAATTGTATTGTTATGGCGATATATAAATAAAATTGAATTGAAAATGTAATTGAACTATAACAAAAGGATAGATATCAATATAAATGGATGGTCTGTCAGCTGACAAAGAGCCTGTGGAGACATGAGCATGTTGACTCAGTAGAGCCTTCAAGGATGGAGGCATTCAAAAGCAGGATTATGTTCTTATGTTCTTATGTTCATGTTCTTTGTTTAAAGTTGTACAATCAATAAACCAGGTGTACTTAATAGGCGGACTCCGGTCCAGATCCGGACCCAGACTCAATCTAATTTGGACAGAAGCCAAAATCAACATCAACAAGAGTAAAAGAAGGGAAGAAGGAAAGAAGACTGAAGAAAGGAAAGAAGAGTGGAAGAAGGACAGAAGAAAAGAAAGAAGAGTGAAAGAAGGAAAGAAGAGTGAAAGGAGAAAAGAAGAGTGGAAGGACAGAAGAAAAGAAAGAAGAGTGAAAGGAGGAAAGAAGAGTGGAAGAAGGAAAGAAGAGTGAAAGAAGAGTGGAAGAAAGAAAGAAGAGTGAAAGAAGAGTGGAAGAAGGAAAGAAGAAAGGAAAGAAGAGTGGAAGAAAGAAAGAAGAGTGGAAGAAGGAAAGAAGAAAGGAAAGAAGAGTGGAAGAAGGAAAGAAGAGTGGAAGAACATTTACATTTAGTCATTTAGCAGACGCTTTTGTCCAAAGCGACGTACAACACTGTAAACCTGAACAAGTTCAGAGTACTTAAAACTTTTGATGTAACCGATTACATAATAAAATTTGAGTACATATATTATTATTTTTAAGTAAACTTAACTTAAAAATGATACATCGGCTAAACTGATTTATTTTGTTATCGTTTTCATAATTTTTAAGTTCTCTGAACTTATATTCAAATATTTTTATACTTAAATCTTTTAATCTCTATGTACTAAATTATTTTCACTCAACACACTTGATTATTCTGAGTAGGTAATACTTAAATAGCTAACTTTTTTTAAGTGAGCACTACTTATTTTCAATTATTGACCACATATACTGATTTTCTGGTTCTGTTTACAAACTGACTTTAAACTGAAAGTTACTCTACAAGAAACATTCAAATCTATGTAAGATTTCTATTAAAAAGAGTGAGATGAGAAAAACTTA
Organism: Clupea harengus; assembly: GCF_900700415.2. Taxonomy (NCBI): domain Eukaryota; kingdom Metazoa; phylum Chordata; class Actinopteri; order Clupeiformes; family Clupeidae; genus Clupea; species Clupea harengus. The sequence goes on from NC_045177.1 coordinate 8,626,159, forward strand.
AGAGGTATCACATCGTTTATATTTCTTGTAAAACAACTGACAAAATAAAAGATTACATCAAAGCTTTAAAGAACAGCGTTACAAAGTTAACAAGTCAACAACAAATCGTTTATTTCAACAAATCATTTTTTAAGGTGAGTAAGGACGGTTTCAGAGGTTTGTTGTCATCCAGACACATAAAAAGGTTCTGTATGAGAAGGTGTGCGTGAGTTTTTTTGGATATTCTAAATTGAAAGCATACGTCAGGCCAAACAACAACATAAATGCCTCAGAAATCTTCTGCACCCAATTCAAAGATGTTCTCGCAGCTGAAGGGGTCGGGACCCGATGTAAAGGAGAGCAACAGGAGCATCATCAAAATCTGGCTCCTCTTCCTCCTGCAAAACACCATCAATACAATTACCAGGAGAGTTACAAAAACTTACAAAAAAACTGGCAAATAATAATACATAGTATCAACTAATATTAAAGTTTCAGTAACAAACTAAATGTGATCACTGTTGTGCAGTTAATCCTAGACATACCTGATAGGCCGCAATGTGAACCACGAAGAGTCCTTTAGAAAACGAATCCCGCTCCACAGGCGTGCATCTACACAATATTTAGTTCATAAAAAAGAAAGAGTCGTGCTTAGCTACCAAAAAAAAGTTCGTCGCTGACTTTCCAGTCAATTTTTGGTGCGTCTATGTTTTATGCCGAACTAGTTTCTTCAGAGCGCACAAGGATCTTGGTCGCGAGTGCTGGCACTTTTCGACACGTGATCATGCTACACCAATAAGGTAGCTGCTTTTTGTCAACAGAGTTGCAAGATGGCGTCCACCATGTCTTCGTCGAGCAGTACGGAAGACGAAGAAAATACACCGGAATGTCTTAATAAATCAAAAAACAAACATTGTTTTATGCATATTACTTCAGTCAAGCACGAGGAGGTACATCATTTCACCACTACACGATGGAATACATACAGGACAAGCCTACAAACGTGGCTCGGGTTGGAGGGTGAGTCTCGAGACATGGCTGAGAACTTCAAACACTGTGTTGATGTGGAGTTTGAAAATATTCCCGAGGATGCTGGTTTCCATCACACATGCTACCGTAGATTTACGGACAAAAAATCCATCGCAAAGGTGGAAAGACGTCTCGCACGTGAGAGACAAGAAGCGACGGAAGACCACGAGGCCATTCCATCGACTTCTAGGGCCACGAGTCCAACAAAGAAACTGCGATCCAGGTCAGGGCTGCCAATCGCAGGCTCTGGCCCCTTTCTTCCTGCCCTGTGCATAATTTGCCAAAAAAAGGAGAAGTTCATCAACCGAGCAGGCAAACGACAAAGGGATCCTCTGTCAAAGGCTGAAACATTAACAGCAGGTAAACACACACACACACACACACACACAGTGGTTGAGTGACTGAAAGGTACAATTATGTGTGAGAACTCATGGAGTTATCCTTTTTGTTTTGTTAAGGCCAATTGCAGAAAGCTGCAGAGTTGAAGGATGACCAAAGTATTCTTTTGCATATAAAAGACAAAGACTGTGTGGCTCTGGAGGTGCAGTACCACAAAGGCTGTTATAATCAGTACACCAGGTTTTTGACGAGGCCTGAAAAACCAGAGAAAGAACAGTAAGTTATTTATTATATTGCATTTCAAGGCGCTACTAACTTAACATTATATAAGTAAACATTCAATCTGCATTCTGTTGTATGTGCACACAATCACAACACTTATTCATTTCTTTCCTTCTCATTCATATGTGTTCTAGGAATGAGCCCACGTTTGATGTCGGCTATAAGATATTCTGTGAGAGGAGCATTCGCCAAAGGCTACCCAAGAGGTGCTGAGAATGGGCCAGCTGAGGAAGGCCTTCATTGAACTGGTGAAAGCAAATGAAGGTCTTGATGCTTCAAACTACAGGTAACTGCAATGCATTTTTCTCTCAAGTCTTATTTTTTGTCATGTGCAAGTCCAGCTTTACACAACATGTGTGTGACAGGCCTGAGAAACTGTTTTTAAGTCTTGCTGTTTGCACAGACATGTACCAGTTGGCAACAAGGAGAATAGCTGGTGTGTGTGTGTGTGTGTGTGTGCGTGCGTGCGTGCGTGCGTGTGGTGTGGTGTGGTTAGTGATGTTGTGTGCCTTTCTTGGGCATCTTTGGTGTTAAATGTGCTGTATGGCAGATAGGTTCTAGCCTGTAATGTCTTGTACCACCTCCACCACTCTCTGCTTTTCATGATACTCCTGTGACTCTTAATTGTCACTGTTTTGTTGTGTTGCAGACAGGATATGTTGAAGAAGAGGCTGACTCGTGATTTCCCCCATCAGTATCATAGCTAATAATACTAGTTGATAACCAACGGATAATAATGTATCGCTAAAATGTATGATTCCCGTTGTTAAGGTTAGAGAATTCTCGCACCAAAAAGGCATCATTCATAAACGACTTGATAAGCAGCTTAGACTCACCTGCAGTTACCAAAACAGTTTGTCAATGTGGGGCATTTGAGGGTTTTGTGTATAGTACAGCACAAGTTAAAAATACTGTTCACTGTATGATTATTTCATAATGATTTATGAGAAAAATGCCGGGTTGGTAGTATGCCAATGTTATTGTACCTACTTTTCTGTGTTGTGAAACTGATATTAGGTGTAATGGAATACAACATTTCTTCAAATGCTAGAGATGTATTGGCTTTTAGTTCATGTTTCATGCATTGCAGTGCAAGGATAATGGTCAGTGAGATGACATTTTATTTACAGTATGGAGTATTTTCCTTTTATTACATTCAGGAAAAAACATGAATAACATTGCTGCTCTTGTGGTTAAGGAAGAACATCTGAACAGTGTCCTAGGCTACATCATGTGGCCTGTCAGACAGATCCTCCAAAGCACCATCTGGAGCAGAAGAGCAGGACCACCCAGATTCTCCGTCCCAGAAAGCCCCAAGACCTGCTAACAAAGCTTCTGTACACCAAATACCTGTAACGTCTGAGCAAAGTTTACATTGTATTTAGAGAATAAATGGTGACACACATCTATTGAGTCTTCCTTTGTTAACAGTATGGCTACTGATGGCACAAATTGTGATTTTGTAATCAATGTTTTTATTATAATTGGTCTTTTTTGTATTTATTACCCATGTACTAGCCAGTACATTTAATAACTATGTTTAAAAAGCTCTGTGGCATTCTTTGAAGCAAGTCTATAGAAACAGTTTTGGTATGTAACATGTCAACAGTTGACACATGCAAGATGAGCAATAAGCAAAGTAAGACAGAGGGAAGATGAATTTATTGTATTTTCTTCCCCAGTTATATTTGTATTGCAGAAATCACTGATGACTCATATGCATAAAAAACAAAACAACTTACTGCTATGTTCCCCTTAGACATAAGGCCCATAGTCTGCTCTATAGATGTTGAATGCATTCTGTAGTGAGAACACATTCAATCACACAGCTAAAAGTCCCGGATGATGCACGTTGGTTGGTTTGGAAGCTGCAGTAGTCTTCTTGTTACCTTGAATATTGAAAGTGTAAATATCATGGAATATAAAACAAGATGACTGCATAATTACCATGTCATTCACAAATAATTTTACCTGTGGCATCTCCCTGCAGCATCAATTCTCAGGCTCTGTAGGCATTTGCTCACACTTGGCACAATTACGCCTGTATAGATAAAGGGTTTTAAAAAGTGACAACATTGCAGGTGAAGTGTATTTGAATGTTGTGTTGCAATTACAGACACAAGTTGACAAATACAACGATATAATGAGAAAACAATGTTTGAACGCTAATAAACGGAGGTAAACACGTTACGTTATGTTCTACATCTGTGTTAGTGCCATTTTCCACATTGTAATTTAGACTCAGATTAAGATATTATTTTGTTTAGATTCATATTTAGTGATTGCTCATTATAATGATTGCATAATTGTATTTTATAGTTTTGCATTTCAGTTTAATATATGTTTAGTGTACATGCAATGCTTAGAATAACCAGATATGCATGGGACATAAGAGTTGCTTTGGAGTGCGCGTGGTAGTGAGCTACGACGTAGTCTGCTCGACATTGATGGAATGTATAAGAACTGCCATTTATTTCATTGTTCAGTATTCAGTAAGGACGGAGCGAAACACTGTTTTCTACCGTTGTTAAACGCACTAAACACGCGTAGAGACTCGTTCTTTCCGTCTAGAGTGGTTAAGTGAATGAATATGTTGAAAATGAATTCCTGATAACAAGAAGGAAACTTTAGCCACTACAACCTGCTTGGTCCATTACTGTTGTCAGATAACATTTTACTTTCCAGCTGGAGCTTTACTCGTGTAGCAGGCATAATGGCGTTCCCGTTACTTGCATTTACATAAACACTTTTCACAAACAGTAACTTACATAAACACACTGTATTTGTGACATACTCGTACATGCACACACTATTATCTAGCATTGCGATGTTCTCGTCACCGACTAGACCGTATGACCTTAGCCAAAGTAAAAACAAGTGAAGTGACAAAGTGTACTTACCATTCAGAAACGTCCTGTTGTACCCTAAATTCTCGAACTTGTTTGGGAGCCTCTTCTTGTTCAGGGTCTGAACAATCTCGTATCCAGTCGCCATATTTTACAAAACTAAACTTGGTAAGAATGAGTAGCTAAAAACTAAAAGGTTAGAATGATTAGCCCAAAACCGTAGAGGAGGGGGGAGGAGGGCGGGGGAGGGGTTAGCTGGCTCATTAGCATAAGCGCTCAAAACAGCTCACTGACAGAATGGCTGTGTTTGGCAGGGTAAAAAGGATGCCATTAATAATGATCCTTGTGGTATTTTGACCAAAATATGTTACAGACATTTCATTAAGACCCCAAGGAACCATATCAACTTGTGGTAAAATGGGCATACGATGGGTCCTTTAACATAAGCATAACATTATCGTATATTTGCCTCATTGTTCTTATGGGACGCGGCTATGTATACAGCACTATTTAGAATCCATTTAGCCCACTTTTGAGGATGTTCGGGTATTTTCCTCTTTATCGGTAACGTTGAATCTAACCATGGGAGCCGCCATCTTGCCATTCTGTTGACAAAAAGCAGCTACCTCATTGGTGTAGAACGATCACGTGTCGAAAAGTGCCCGCACTCGCGACCAAGATCCTTGTGCGCTCTGAAGAAACTAGTTCGGCATAAAACATAGACACGCCAAAAATTGACTGGAAAGTCAGCGACGAACTTTTTTTTGGTAGCTAAGCACGACTCGTTCTTTTTTATGAGCTAAAGATTGTGTAGATGCGCGACTGTGGAGCGGGTTGAAACGAAAACAGTGTTCACATTGCGGCCTATGAAGGTCATAAGCCTCGAGGATCACCCGTAGCACCTCTGCTGTCTTGCCAGTCCGTGATGCCTTCTGCCTGTACACAAAAATATCTCCTTTGGTTGACTCCTCTTCTTATATGTCTACATCAAATCGGTTTGTTGTTTATATGCAACACGAATGCTGTCAGGGCAAAAAGAATATTGTATGTCTTAATTGAAGTTCTCGACCATTATTGTTAGCTTGCTGCTAACACTTTTATCCATCAGATCCATTAAAACACATAGAAGCTAGCTAGCTGCTAAAAGGTTACATATAACATTAGCATGCTGATATGAATTATATGGTGTTTCTGTAGAACATGAGTTGTTTTCAACATAAACAATGGATTGTTGTTTACTTTGCACATGAACATATTTGGGGGGAAATAACCCACTAACTAGCTATTTAGCTCTTTAGCTTCCTAGCCGCCAGCGCCAACAGTCGTGCAACTGAACTTGCTACTTGACAGCCAAAACGTGATTACTCAATAATAATTACAAAGAGGGAAATTCACCACTTCTTACCGCAATTTCACTTGCTCCTGCAATTTTGTCGTAACAAACAGCTAAAAAACACAGTTTACTTACCAGATAAGGACGCCTAGCAGCGACAGGATTACTAAAATATCTCCGTTGGTGGGGTGACCAGACGTCCTCTTTTACCCAGACATGCGTCCGGCAGTGATTGCAAAATCGTCCGGGATTTTGCCTCGTCGGATATTTGTGTTTCTCTGGGTCCTTCACAAACTAGTTTTTACGCCCTTACAAGTTTAGGAAAGGGTATCTCCCTTACGTTCCACCTTCTAGCACAAGCTCTGACTGTAGCGAGAACTGTCATTGGTCGACCGGCCTCTCAGTGTTGCCAGATGCACGATAATTATCCTCCAAAGACGATCATTTTGAGCATTTAATACGATACTTCACCATTTCCAATCTGGCAACACTGAGCACCGTGCCAATTCCACTAGTTGCATTGTTTACAACAGCACATGACATCTGCATGTGGAAGAGGTGTCAAAATTCCGTCGCGGGGGAGGGGGCGGGGTCATCTGTATGCTATACACTACCACGCCCCTCCCCGCGACGAAGTGTCCTCTTTTTCACAAACTCAAATATAGTCACCCTACGAAGTTGGTCGACTCCTCTTCTACAGGAGGAACATGCTTATAGAAGTCTAACTGATACTATACAATTATTAAGTCTGCTGTCTCCATCTCTCATCACAAGATCTCTGATTCTGTTCTGAACTAGTCCTGCAACGACGTTGATGACGTCAGACGTCACGTTTGAATGAAACTAAAAAAATATGAGTTATCAGGCAATGTTTACTCAAACAAATACATTCCAATACAATTAAAACGTCTTCACTTGCTCAGAAAACTAATACATTTAAAGTTGGGTCAACTAAATACCAAGTTTTAAGTACTGAATACATAATGTTAATAAGTTAGTAGAACTGTTTGGGTTTACAGTGAAGGGAGAGAAGGAAAGAAGAGTGAAAGAAGAAAGGAAAGAAGAGTGGAAGAAGGAAAGAAGAAAGGAAAGAAGAGTGAAGAAAGGAAACAAGAGTGGAAGAAGGAAAGAAGAGTGGAAGAAAGAAAGAAGAAAGGCTCTGGATAAAGACAGTAAAGAGAGAGTGAAGAGGGAAAATATTGAAAGGAGAGAAAAATGGAGCGAAGCAGAGAGATGGAGTGTGATAGAAAGTAGACTGAGAGAGATGAAGAGAAAGATGGAGAGAAAAAAAAGTAGAGTATGGAAGGTGTCTCTGTATATTCCTAGTTATACAGTTGAATGGAGAGGGACAGAGAGAAGAAGATCCTTGGAACCTTGGCGCAGGTGTCAGTGAAGCACAGGTGAAAGCCAGTTTAAAGACCCTATTATGATGTCATAATGGCCCTATGTAAGTCAATGGGAGAAATTGTATTAGTTTTTATTTAATATTTTAAAAAGTATAAAGTTTAGAAAAATGAAAAATACATAGCATAAGTGTCCTTTACAAGACCTACGCAGCAAAGTTTGAACAAAGTTTCTAAGTTAAGCGGTTCGAGCTGAATTAAGCGCAGAAGTCGGTAAAGAGAATAATAACTAGAAAATGCATTTCCTGAAGGAAATACCAGTGCATGAAATGCTAAAGTTAAGAAAGGAAGAAGAAAAGAAAGAAGAGTGAAAGAAGGAAAGAAGAAAGGAAAGAAGAAAGGAAAGAAGGAAAGAAGAGAGGAAGAAGGAAAGAAGAGTGGAAGAAGGAAAGAAGAAAGGAAAGAAGAGTGAAGAAAGGAAAGAAGAGTGGAAGAAGGAAAGAAGAGTGGAAGAAGGAAAGAATAAAGAAAAGAAGAGTGAAGAAAGGAAAGAAGAAAAGAAAGAAGAGTGAAAGAAGGAAAGAAGAAAGGAAAGAAGAGTGGAAGAAGGAAAGAAGAGTGAAGAAAGAAAAGAAGAGTGGAAGAAGGAAAGAAGAAAGAAAAGAAGAGTGGAAGAAGGAAAGAATAAAGAAAAGAAGAGTGAAGAAAGGAAAGAAGAAAAGAAAGAAGAGTGAAAGAAGGAAAGAAGAAAGGAAAGAAGAGTGAAGAAAGGAAAGAAGAGTGGAAGAAGAAAAGAAAGAAGGAAAGAAGAAAGGAAAGAAGAGTAAAAGAAGGAAAGAAGAGTGGAAGAAGGATAGAAGAGTGGAAGAAGGAAAGAAGAGTGAAGAAAGAAAAGAGGAGTAGAAGAAGGAAAGAAGAGTGGAAGAAGGAAAGAAGAAAGGAAAGGAGAGTGGAAGAAGGAAAGAAGAGTGGAAGAAGGAAAGAAGAAGAGTGGAAGAAGGAAAGAATAATATTCCTAGTTATACAGTTGAATGGAGAGGGACAGAGAGAAGAGGAGCCTTGGAACCTTGGCGCAGGTGTCAGTGAAGCACAGGTGCAAGCCAGTTTAATGACCCTATTATGATGTCATAATGGCCCAATGTAAGTCAATGGGAAAATTTGTATTAGTTTTTCTTTAATATCTTAAAAAGTTTAACGTTTAGACAAATGAAAAATACATAGCATAAGTGTCCTTTACAAGACCTACACGCCAAAGTTTGAACGGAGTTTCTAAGTTAAGCGGTTCGAGCTGAATTAAGCGCAGAAGTCGGTAAAAAGAATAATAAGAAGTAGAAGAAGAATAAGAAACGAAGGAATAACAATACAGGGCATTTCATGCACTGTAATAAGAAGAAGAAGAAGAAGAAGAACTAGAAAATGCATTTCCTGAAGGAAATACCAGTGCATGAAATGCAAAAGTTAAGAAAGGAAGAAAAAAAAAGAAAGAAGAGTGAAGAAGCAAAGAAGAAAGGAAAGAAGAGTAAAAGAAGGAAAGAAGAGTGGAAGAAAGGAAAGAAGAGTGGAAGAAGGAAGGAAGAGTGGAAGAAGGAAAGAAGAAAAGAAAGAAGAGTGAAAGAAAGGAAAGAAGAGTGGAAGAAGGAAAGAAGAGTGGAAGAAGAAAAGAAAGAAGAGTGAAGAAAGGAAAGAAGAGTAGAAGAAGGAGAGAAGAAAAGAAAGAAGAGTGAAAGAAGGAAAGAAGAGTGGAAGAAAGAAAGAAGAAAGGAAAGAAGAGTGAAATAAGAAAGGAAAGAAGAATGGAAGAAGGAAAGAAGAAAAGAAAGAAGAGTGAAAGAAAGGAAAGAAGAGTGGAAGAAGGAAAGAAGAGTGGAAGAAGGAAAGAAGAAAGGAAAGAAGAGTAAAGAAAGGAAAGAAGAGTGGAAGAAGGAAAGAAGAGTGGAAGAAGGAAAGAAAAAAGGAAAGAAGAGTGGAAGAAGGAAAGAAGAGTGGAAGAAGGAAAGAAGAAAGGAAAGAAGAAGGAAAGAAGAGTGGAAGAAAGAAAGAAGAAAGGAAAGAAGAGTGAACAAGACTGGCTCTAGATAAAGACAGTAAAGAGAGAGTGAAGAGGGAAAATATTGAAAGAAGGAGAGAAAATGGAGTGAAGCAGAGAGATGGAGTGTGAGAGAAAGTAGAGTGAGAGGGATAGAGAGAAAAATAGAGAGAAAAAAAAGTAGAGAATGGAAGGTGTCTCTTAATATTCCTAGTTATACAGTTGAATGGAGAGGGACAGAGAGAAGAGGAGCCTTGGAACCTTGGCGCAGGTGTCAGTGAAGCACAGGTGCAAGCCAGTTTAAATACCCTATTATGATGTCATAATAGCCCAATGTAAGTCAATGGGAGAAATTGTATTAGTTTTTCTTTAATATTTTAAAAAGTATAAAGTTTAGAAAAATGAAAAATACATAGCATAAGTGTCCTTAACAAGACCTATGCAGCAAAGTTTGAACGAAGTTTCTACGTTAAGCGGTTCAAGCTGAATTTAGCGCAGAAGTTGGTAAAGAGAATAATAAGAAGAAGAAGAATAAGAAGCCTAGGAATAACAATACAGGGCATTTCATGCACTGTAATAAGAAGCCTAGGAATAACAATACAGGGCATTTCATGCACTGTAATAAGAAAAGTTTGGATAACAATACAGGGCATTTCATGCACTGTAATAAGAAGAAGTATAAGAAACGAAGGAATAACAATACAGGGCATTTCATGCACTGTAATAAGAAGAAGTATAAGAAACGAAGGAATAACAATACAGGGCATTTCATGCACTGTAATAACTGCACTTAATAGGGACATTAGACATACACCATCACCTCTCAAGACAGGCCTGTGTCCTCAACCCACCTGGTAGGAGAACTGGTAGAGTGAGGTGCTCACAACACCAAGAGGATGATGGCATGGATAGCTAGGGAGTTCACACATACTAATATTGATGGAGATCTACTGTACTATGAGTAGTTTTGGATAAAAGCGTAAGTTAACTGATTTCATGTAAATCCATCAATCAATAAACACTTTAAATGTATCTGACCTCTTCCTGGTCCCTGTCCCACTTTCAATTATTAATGCATTACTTGTCTTCAGTGTAGAGCAATGTGAGGTCTTTTTGATACAGTTTGACAGTTTAGAGCAGGGGTGGGCAATTATTTTCCCCAAGGGGCCACATGAGATAGTGGGACTGTTGTGGAGGGCCGAACCAATAGGCTGAACTCAATTCTGCTCAATATAAGTTGTATCTCTTTATAAAAAAAACATTAAATTGTATGGTTTTGATTAACTGCTACTGGTAAGAGTAGATGTTGCATTTAGGCTATCAAAAAAATTTGGTGCAGGCATAGTAAAAACATTATTTAATCAACATGTAATCAACATTCACCAAAACGATTTTGAAAATGAGCATGTTTTTGCAGTATTAAAGGTGTTCCCAGACGACCAATACACATGGCACACACACACACACACACACACGAGAGCAAGCTTGCAATGCAATAGTATAAGTATACAAATGAATAGTAATATAAATATTTATCAGCGCAAATGGTCGCAGGCACGCACGAATGTAGGCCTACGGAAATTAAAAAATATCCCGCTTATTATTTGGTTACTTGCCAAAATAATAGAAGACATTTCTCCAAAATACCTCTTTTTAATGATTTTGTTGCCGTTTAGTTCTTCACGCAAATGCGAAGCAACCCACTTTCTGACTTCAAGTTTTAATGACTTTCAGTTACGTGAAATGACCGGACTACTTGCGTTGCGGAATGATACGATAGATGTGAATTAAAAGCACAAAACCCGTTGCCAATGACACTAGTCATACATTTTTCGCAGCAGTGAATATAAAGAAATTACAGACCTGCGAACGTTGGGATGGCCCATTCAAATCAACGGAACTTTTTGGAACATTCTGAAGAGCCGTATAATAAGTACAGGTATTTACGTTTGATTCCTAATTTACAATTGACCTCCACGGGCCGCACAGGGACAGCCAACGGGCCGCAAATTGCCCTTGGGCCGCACTTTGCCCAGGTCTGGTTTAGAGGGTCCTAAATTGGAAACAAAAGTATCAAACTGGCCGAAATGAAGCTCTTACTATCAGTTCCATAAGGTGTAGTTGTCCACATAACTGGACACTGTGCAGATGTAACGCACATGTGGTCACATTCAATCAATACCCTCAAATTTACGTTTATGCGATTGCCTGAAATTGTAGGAGACATCTAATAGGCTGCAGAGATTGTCCTTTTGAAAAAAATGCATGTGTGAATCAAGTGACCTTTATATGTGATTAAGGAAGTACATTTGACACAAAAAGGTACAAATCTATCAGATTATATTTTTCAGAGATAACAGTGTAATATTAGGCTAGTGCAAAACTTCATTGTCAGGATCTTGTCAATGTTAGGTGTGTGTTTCTTTCCTTATCCGACTGCAACTTGAACCTCAATAGATCAAAACTTTTTCAGGGGTGTGAGAATGGAATTTCACTAGCACTGCCATCCTACATTCAGTGCATTTGCTGGGGTCTGGATAAACCCTGTATGGGATGTCGCTAAGGTTTATGGGAAGTGAGTGGCTTGTTGTAGTTAAACCGACAGGCTAAGTAGAGCTAGCAAATTAAAATAACTGCACTTAATAGGGACATTAGACATACGCCCTCACCTCTCAAGACAGGCCTGTGTCCCAACCCACCTGGTAGAAGAACCGGTAGAGTGAGGTGCTCACAACACCAAGATGATGATGGCATGGATAGTTAGGGAATTCACACATGCTAATATTGATGGAGATCTACTGTACTATGAGTAGTTTTGGATAAAAGCGTAAGTTAACTGATTTCATGTAAATCCATCAATCAATAAACACTTTAAATGTATCTGACCTCTTCCTGGTCCCTGTCCCACTTTCAATTATGAATGCATTACTTGTCTTCAGTGTAGATACATGTGAGGTCTTTTTTGATAGTTTGACAGTTTAGAGGGTCCTAAAATGGAAACCCAATTGTTACTTATGTAAGTATTTGTATAGTGTTTACACAGTACTGCTTACTGCTGAGTATGCTGAAGCCCACATCCCAGTGTGTTACACTGTGGACCTTTAAGTCATCTTCATTCTCTTTCGCACACCTCACAGCTTTTGTTACAGTGTTGTATTGCATTCTAAGATGATTTCTTTATCATGTTTCATTTCAATGGTCTCAGTCTGAGTGGTACAGTGGTCTCAGTCCTGCAGCTGAAGAATAGATCAGTTTCAACATAGATCTCTCAAACATGGGAATTCTGGTCTCTGTGGGCTGCAGGTAACCCCCTTCAGGAGGTGACATATCCCTCCATTTGTCTGCGTAATCCCTATCAGTAAACATGATGAATTATTATACCAGATGTAGGACTAAATGAACTGGGTATTTAAGGGGAAGATAGTCAAAGGACTTGGAGTGTTCTGTAGCCAGAGACTCCTACACTCTATGTGTGTAGCCACTCCAATCCACTCCCTCCTCTCTCTCTCTCTCTCTCTCTCTCTCTACTCCTCTCTCTCTCTCTCCACTCCACTACCTCCTCTCTCTCTCTCTCTCTACTCTCCCCTTTCTCTCTGTCTCCACTCTATTCTCCTTTCTCTCTCTACTCCCTCCCTCTCCCTCTACTCGTGCATACTAGTGCATGAGCGTGTGAGTGGCGGTGTTTCTGAGTGAGTTTTGATCTCCTCTTTACCTTTTCTCTCCAGTTTACCGTAGGTTATCTAGGTTGTGCCAAAGAACAGTTTGTTTGCGTGTAGCTTGTTGGCGTTTATTACGCTGACTTTTGTCCATGTTGAACTCCATAATGGGGGCCGATGGAGGCGGAGTATAGTAGCTAGTAGCTTTAGGGCCAGTATCATAATAATCCTGTTTTCACAAATCTGAGTTTTTTTTCTCTATTTCTTCTCTCAAAATATTGTCTGTTTGTCCTTTAATGACATTTAATGTCTTTCAGAAGGTTTTTGTCCAAAGAAACTTACTTAACATTTTAAAGAATATTAACAACAGTGACTTATTCAGCATTATGCACAATGCAAGCGGTTGTCCCCAACAACAGCCCAACACACACACACACACACACACAACCAACCAACCGAGGCAGTTACGAAAGGGGTTTGTGTATGTGCCGAACTGCTGGTTGTGTATATTGGGGTGTGTAAGCCTCCATCTTGTGGCTAAATATGAGAACTGCAGCCCTCACAGAGGTTCCTGCCCACCCCTTCCATCTCTCTCTCCATCTCTCTACCTTTTTCTCTCTACTCTCCTCCCTCTTCATCTCCCTCACTACTCTCCTCCCTACTCTCTCTCTCCATCTCTCTCTCTACTCTCCTCTCTCCACTCCCTCCTCGCTCTCTACTCTCCTCCCTCTACTCTCTCTCTCCACTCCCTCCTCTCTCTCTACTCTCCTCCCTCTACTCTCTCTCTCCACTCCCTCCTCTCTCACTACTCTCCTCCCTCTCTCTCTCTCTCTCTGAGAGCATGTGCAGAGTGTCTGAGTGTGTGAGCCTGAGAGTGGCAGTGTTTCTGAGTGAGTTTTGATCTCCTCTTTGTCCTTGTCTTTCCAGTTTAATGTAGGTTATTTAGGTAGTGCCATATAATAGTTTGTTTGTGTGTAGTTTGTTGGCGTTTATTACACTGACTTTTGTCAACATTGAACTCCATAATAGGGGCCGGTGGAGGCGGAGTACGAGATACTGGATGTTTCGGTTAAAAACCTGCATGCATGGTTGATCATCCTCGCTTGAACCTGTGTGCTTGAATATTTTCTCACTACAGAAGGCTTTCTATAGAGCAGACTATGGGCCTGGGGGAATCAAGCGGTACGTTTTTTTGTGTGCATACATGTCGTCAGTCATTTCTGTAATACAAATATGACAGAGGGAACAGTCATTTATTGTATTTTCTTCCATAGTCTTACTTTGCTTACTGTTCATCTTACATACGTTAATTGTTAACTGAAAGCACACAAAACTGTTTCTATAGACTTTTATTGTCAGAAAGATTGCCATATCGAATTCCACAGAGCTTTGTAAACATAGTTATTCATTATACCAGCTAGTATGTAAGAGCTAATTGTATAGGTAATAAAACACAAATATATAATATCTTGCCTGCGTTCACCCATTTGCCCAGCACTCATTAGGAGGTTCTTCATTCGGGTTGGAGGCTGACTTAGAACGCTGGTTCCAAGAGTTCTGGTATCCTCCCAGACACGGTATGCTTCCTCGCTGCATTGGTCTTTGTTACGTTCCCTGCTAGGGTCAGGCAACATTAACCAAATCAAATTACAAGGGAGTAGGAAAAATTGGCAGACAACGAGAATTTATTATATTTAAACTTAAGCATAAATATTTTGAAAAATGGAAAATAAAAAAAAGAGAAATCAACAGCTCAAAGTTCAAAGAAACAAAGAAACAAACAGGCCTCCAAAAATAGGCCTCATCGAACCCCAGGCCTCCAAATGAATTAATTTAAGCACACTTTGTGTAGTCTTATTAACATTCCACACACTTCCAGTCTCAACCTTCCATTCACGTTGAAAAGCGTGAAGACATTTTGACGGACATTTGTCATCTTTCAACTCTCACCCTCGCAGTTTGGACGGATCCACTTTCTCTGGTTATTGCTTACGCAGCTCCACCCATTGCAGTACAGAACGCCCCAAACCCCAGGTAGTCCATCTCGTTTCTCGTTTATTGCTGAGATGGTGGTTGTCATATGAAAATATATATATTTATTTACACTGGGACTAACCCCAAAACAGTGGCCACAAAATAAACAAAACAAATCACACAGTCAGGACGTACTCACCGGAACTCCAGTGCCTGGCACCCTGGGCACCTGCTTGGCCGATTAGGCCCAAATACCGGCACCTTCTCAAGGCCCAAGCCAGGCCCCAAACTAGGCCCAGGCACTAAGCCCGAAGCTAAGTACATAACTAGCCACACAGAAAAGAAATACCTACATACACTAAGCACAACACAAGGCACACAAACACGGTACAGGGACAAGGCACAAGACAAGGCACACAGAACAAGGCATACAAAACAGTGGAACAAAACAAAGCTAACAGTGTCCACACATCTAGACACGTGCTGCCTTTCACCTCACACAGGTAAGCAGGGAAAGCAGTACACCTCTCACCTGTCTCTCCCAAAGTTCTGTCGCCCTGGGGTACGTTCGTCGTAGAGTTGAAGCTAAGTTAATCAATTGGCCTTTTAGCCCGTTAAGATTAGCGAGCTGATTGAGAACAGCAAATATCGGTTCGTTAACGGCTGACCCGCATCCTAATCATGTGGTTAATTTCAAGCAGGCTAAAGTTATCATGGCATTTGCGCGTGCACTTCCTACTTCAAAAGGCAGGAAAGGTCGATCACCAAAACCATGATTTTCTAACGGTATAATTGTTCTAAACTCAAAGAAAAGGGCTCTTTTTTTCTCTGCTGGCGAGTAGGAGATGAACATGAACGCTTATGAAGAATACAAGACCATAATCATGGCAAAATTCAACACCACCACCGCTGTGAGAGCAAGGTGTGTTGGGGTGTTTATAGGGTGATATCTATATATGAATCCCTGACGGCAAGTGTCAGCTGGTACAGAGGTTTCGTCTACCGGTTTGAATCTGCATGGTTGCTAGTTCAAATCCCCTCACCTCCTTCCTCGATGAAGTTTTACATTTCCTTGGAAGTCGCTTTTAATAAAAGCGTCTGTTAAATGACTAAATGTATTAATAACAAATGCAATAAATTGAAGCAGCGAAAATAAATTGGCTGTATTTCTCTCTATTCTTATCATGAGTCCACCGTAATCATTTTCTACAATAATGATATGCTATGCTGTACTAATAACACATATAATTATGAGTGCTTTGTTCTCCGCATCACCGACACTACAAAAATGTACCACTCGCAAAAAAGCGCAAGACAGTCAATGTTCGACTGTGGTGTTCAGTGCCGCCGCTCCCATAACGCACACTACGCGCTGTGCGTAGGGCACCAACTCCTGTGGGGGCACCAAAAAATAGGCAACTGAAAAATCATCATAGTTATAATAATTATAATGCCGATATTATTTCAGTATAGAAATATTAGGGACCTTTTAGGCATGTATATCACAAAACAGGCAGAACAAGAGATATATTTAATTGCTTAAAAAAAGTTACGCTGGTGCCCCCCCCCCCCCCCCCCCCACACACTCAACTTCCCAAGCTTGCCGTGGGTGCCCTTTCCTATCTCAGTGGCCTGACGAACTTTGACAGTAGGCTAGGTCAGCTTTTCGAAAATGGCCTCAAAAAGACAACAGGAGTCAGGGGCAGACAAAAGAAAGATAAATAAACTGCGAGATGATGCCCGTGCATCACTTTCAGGTAAGTCCATGTGTAATCATTGTTAAATACGGGAAATGTGCTGCTAATTTAATGGTTAGCCTATGCATACACCTCGAACTAGCTGACGTTATTGCTAATGTTAGCACACTCAAATATGTTATATGTTAGGTGCAAGTAGGGTTGCCAACCGTCCCGAATTGTCCGGGACATCCCGAAATATTATGGGTGATTTTGATTTGTCCCGTCAGGGACAGCTCCAGTCCCGTATTCCAATCACAGCCTTTTTTATTTGTATCCGTGAAAAGAGAAAAATATAACAGTGAAGTGTAATCTGTGCCCTGGAGACAAGCGCCTCTCAACTGCACTTGACTCCACAAGCATTTGTTACGCCAACACGAACAGTTGAAACTTGTAGCGAGAGATCATCATGCCTCGAATGAAGGACAGACTGCCCCAACTCAAATAGAGTATCTTAAATCAAATTAAATTGGAAGCTTGCACATTGACTACTGGTTGTTTTCATATTTCATATCAGCATTCTTTACACATAATGAACTGGTGTTAATATGTGTGAATATGAACTCATGAATATGAATTCGTTCATACGAAGTGTCACAGGCACCCATTATAATTGTAGAAGTTAAATCGAGGAGACTATAACATTAGCTAGATAACTAGCTATCATTTCATGCAAACAGAAATCTTCCATTTAAATCGTTTGTTATTAAAAGTTTCCTTAGCTAGCTAACCATAGCCTTAGCTAGATAACCATAGCAACCAGGAATTACAACTTTAGCTGCAAAGTTATGGATCTGGCAAGAGGTAAATAGCGCCCCCCCTTGACCCATCTAAAACAATGTTAAAACTATGGCCAGGCAGTGAACTGCAACCAGTCTGAGTTACATAGGACGTTGAGACAGAGGCCCTGTTCGAAATGGGTTAAAATGCTGATTAACGAATGACGTTCTGACTCTGATTCTGATCGGAGCGCGGGCCCCAAATTGGGCAGCCTTGGTCTAATGCTATTTCAAGAAAACAACATGAAATTTGAGAGAAACTTGTAATAATTGTCATGACTATTACTATGAACAATACATCCAAGCAAGTACAGTAGTGGTTTGCCAAAATTACACTGAAATTAATAGGTTTATGGTATGGCTAATGAAACCTTGCGATTTTCATTGTTGTTGGTCAGCTGTTGGAGCGCGCGCACACCTGGAAGAAAGTGTCCCTCACTTGGGGTTGAGGAAGTTGTTCTTTTTCGCTTTAATAAAATGTTAAACTGGCAGAAACAAACTTTTTTTCTCGGGGGGGGGGGCATCATAAAGGACTTATGCTTAGGGCACCAAAATGGCTAGCAGCGGCACTGGTGGTGTTTGCAATAAATGACTCGAGAAGGTCTTGTAAATGAATGATTCCTTGTCGGCTGAATCGGTAGCGCTCATACAAGAATAATGGATCTTGGCGATCGCAAAGAACTCTCTCCCTCCGCTAATCTAACTCTAATATCAGTCCTTGGTCAATGGGATCCCTCCTTTTTCCGGGGGTGTGGCAAGCTTATCCAGCTACACTTAAGTTAGCCTGCCCAGGAGCAGGTTAGTGCTAATCGATATGTAACTATGGTGATTTATCAAAAGTTGCTTCCACGAACCAAAAAGAGGGGCGTTTTTTATCTTAGCCTGAAAATTAGCTCGCTAAACCGTTTAGCGAGCTACGACGAATACCCCCCTGCTGTCAAATGCCTCTCTCGAAAAATTCTCTCTCAATGTAGCATTCACGCCCAAGCAAGTACAGATTCATTTAGGTCAGTGTGTGTTTGTGACTATGTTCAGTTGCTCTGAAGCAACAGTAAAGAGTTTTGGTCTAAGACAAGCACAATAACTGCAAGTTGTAGCTGACCATTTAAAAAATCCATTTGTATAAAATTGTTCTTGTATGGCTTTCTGGTCATTAGTGATTATATTTGGTGCAAAATAAGTGTTTCTTTTACCGAGTTATCCTGCGGACTGCAACTGTTACGTCCAGTCCAGTATACTAAGTTAAGTTTGCTGATATAGATCGTTTATTCTTGTGTTGTGATTGTTTACTCACCTCTCCTCTCGTTTCAGACTCCTCACTCCCTGCCTCATGTGTGCTCCACCTTGTTGATTGTCTGCCCCTACCTGATTGTTTACACCTGTTCCTCATCACCTAGTGCAGGGGTACTCAATTAGAAACCCAAAAGGTCCACTCGCCAAATGTCCATTCAGTCCAGGGTCTGGAACAGTGACGGTCAAAATCCAAAAACATAACTCCAACAAAAACGTTCAAACTAACGTATGCACAAACGGTTATGTGGTCTGGCCTTATTTGTGTGAAAGGTGACACTTTTTTGTGGTTTAAACTTGGGCATAAAAGGTGTGACGGCCAGGCGGAGGCACTGATGCAAGTGTTCATTGGGTGTGCTCCTGTATTTGTTTTTCACCATTTTCATGGTTGAAAAGGCAGACTCACAACAGTATCTCTATCCTAAACTGTTGTGTTATACTGCATATTTTCAGTTTAAGTACATTGAGAGCAACTAAACCCAGAAAAAAATCCTTGTATATGAAAATGTACTTGGCCAATAAACATGATTCTGATTCTGATATATGTTGAGGTATGCACGCTCTTCTTGTGTGGCTGATCTAACTATTACACTGCATGTTGCTTGGTATGATTGCAGATGGTTTATTTTTCTGCCCCTTACCTCAGAGTTCTGCGGGTATTTTTGTTCGAAGTGTGCATGCTTTGTTTCATAGTGACGTTTCACGTTACCACTTTTGACAAGGGCAACCGTCTCGTTACAGATTAAACACATCGGTTTTGTGCTGCCCACAGGCAGGGTTTAAAGCACGCCATGATTTTCGTTCGCTGAGAAGAAAATACCGTTCACATATCTATCTGCCGGCATTGTTGCCATTGACACACACAACCTGCGTGACCCACAGAGCTCGCGGCCAACATTGAGTAAGTGAGTGAGTTGTCATAGTGATGTTGTTATATTACAGCTCCTGATTGGACCTCTGGATTGGACACGGAATATATAGCGCGAAATCACGCACCAATGAAACATCGCTTGATCATGATTAAATTAGAATTTTGATTTAGGCTTTGGTCCAAATTTGATTGCGTCTGGGTCCGGATCCGGACCGCGGTCCGCCTATTGAGTACCCCTGACCTAGTGTCTTTAGTCCGTGTTTTCCTGTGTCTCGTTGCCAGTTAGTCTTTGTTTCCCCCGTGTCTCAAGAGTTCCAGCGTTTCCCATGATTTCCAAAGTTCTAGTGATAACGACCCTTGCTTGTATAATCGACTCCGTGTTTGCCTTCTCCTTGCCGGTACCTTTGCCTCCACACGATACCCAGTACAAGTTCAAGCAGATGACCTGCAAGGACTTTCATGCCTATGTAACCGCGAGGGCAACTAGGATATGTTTTCCCTTAGTGTGTGTAGCTATGCCAATCCCTAGGGCGCCCCTCAGAGGGGGGCGCCAAAAACTGCGCCCAGAAAAAATAAATATATATATATATATTTAATTTAATATATATATATAAAAAATTGCTTGGCAGAGTTTTTTGCGCCCCCTTCTATATCTCCAACTAATATTTTGACATTAAAAAAGTAAATCTAACATGGGGTAAAATGAGCCAAAAATCGAAAGAGGAAGGGGTACGTACACCTCCTTGGTCTGGTGTTGTCAGAACATGCTAGCACATTGAGGCGTATGGCTAGAGTGTGTGTCCAAGCAACTTCGACGAAAGAAATATAAAGAGGCAAAAGCCATCCATTTGCACAATATATTTCTAATTTAAGAAGAAAAGAAAGGAAGAAGAAGAGAAACGTGCCAAGGAGAAAGGTAAATCCTTAAATCCTGTTCTTAGCCAAGAATGAATCCCAGGTAAAACCTTCATAAATGCCAGAATTGCCCCGGGCACTTTAGTGGAGTTACGAAGAAAAGATGTACCTTATCATTGAAAGCCTTCCTACTCCCTGTCACATAGTTCTTTAAGGATTTTACAGAGGCGGGTATATCAAAAATGATATGTCCATTTATTATACATTATACAAAAAATACATGATTAAAATATTGAGGGCCAGCCAGTCATAAATTACACCAGGGGCGCACAGATAAAGCCAATAGCTAGTGCAACAACACTACATATCTTACTCATTGCATAGCACACCCACTAAGGAAGACAAACTCTTAACTCTTAACGGACAGAGGAGCATATTCAGTGGCAGACTCCTGTCACTGTCATGCTCATCGGACAGGCTGAGGAAGTCCTTTGTCCCCAGGGCAATACAGCTTTACAACGCCACGCAGAAGGGGAGGGGGAGGGAGATGGACTTCTCTGCATGAGTCTACCTCAGTCTCCCCTCCTCTTCTCATCTCATTACATTCCATCCCACTGTCCATCTTTTTACTGGCTATACTAGCCCATTGCACAGACTGTACTATTTATATATCACTTTGCACTATCCTCACACACACAAGCACAAGTACTCTATCTTTGCACTATCCACACAAGCACATGAACACTATCTCTCTGCACTCTTTGCACTACTTTCCTCGTGGACATCAACACTGACACAATCAATGCACACTGTAATACCTGTATAATATCTGTATATATCTGTATACACCCCACTGCCTGTGAACATGTTCTCCCTATGTGTATTGTTTTTCTACTGTGATTTGTGTATGTATGTTTGTGAGTTAAGTTAAGCTACTGGATGACCTAAATTTCCCTCGGGATTAATAAAGTATCCATCTATCTATCTATCTAAACATGGCAACATCATACTCCAAACGCAATAGAACATGCGTCATTGAAAATATGCTCATTCTTTAGGCAAACTATATAACTGTAAACTCAATGGAGGTTTCTCTGGCTATAATTTATCATCCAGAGTGAAGCTACGTAAAATCTCTCAATGTTGAATAGGCCAGGCCAGCATTATGGCACATTATTCAGGGCTTGGTTGAGTGTGGCGCACTCTGATCGAGGCCGACTCTGCATGGAGAAAACAAGTGACAATGACGTTCATATATGTGCTGAAAAGCAAGCAGCTACGTGATACAATACATAAACAACAAATTATTCTGTACCTGACTGTCCTCTTTGCAAAAACCTTAAACCACACAACCCTTATTACAGCTGTACGCAGTGCAGAACTACCCCAAAAATAAAGCGCCGCCGTGGTCAGGGCGATTAAACGAGCCATAAAAGCAAAGAGGTTCGTGGTTTGATAATACACAGAGAGTCCCGTAAGCGTGTCAGAAAGGCTAGTGTTTAACATGAAATGAGTCGGTTTTGGTTAAGGAGAGAGTTGGTGGCAAGTATCCCGATAACCACAGGCCCCGCAAAAAGAGTGGCACTTGTTACGAACAAAATGGTAAATATAAAAATGAAATAGGCCTCAGGATGACTTAAGTCAACTCAAGACGGAATAATATAAACCCTTTTAAAAAGTTATTTGTGACCTACCGACTAGATTCTAAACTGCATGTTATTGGATTGACTGTACAGATCGCATCCTTCTGCGCTCTTAGGTCTCCAGTGAATGGAGGCCTGGAGGCTCATTTATAGAGTGTTGCGTTGAAGCCATCCTTCATTTGATCTAAGACATTTTCTGAAATGATCGTAAGTGTGATTCAGAGAAAACAAACGTAGTCACAAAAAACATGTGTACGCCAATCCTTCAGTTATAAATCACAAATGATCGTGGAACTGTGCGGACCTGAATGTTCTCATATCTCCGCCCTCAAAACGCCCCCTAATGAATTTAAGTAGCATATAAATTGAGGGCATTCTCAAGGCACAAACTCTCTGTGACAATGCCAAACAATGAGGGCTCTCCTGTCATCACCAGCTTCCTCTTCGGACTGTCTTGCATCAGATTCACCAGATTCCTCCACGAATCATGGTAGGGCATTACCCAAGGCCGTCCTACAGACACAAAGGGACTTGAATGATTCTGATAGTGAGGTTGTTGCCGAACTTCGGGGTGGTGGAGCCACAACAGATCACAGTTCGGAGGAGGACAACTCTGCAGGAGGTTCGGAAGGTATGTGATATTTGGCTAAAATCAATTCTTATTGAATAATGAAACTTGAAACTCTGTTGTAATTCTACACGTTTATTGGTGCAGACGAACAACCCATTCCAGGAAGAGATGGACATGGTAGTAGACACGTCTCCGAAGCAAGTCGAGCAGCACCAGAAGCAAGGGACTTGAATGATTCTGATAGTGAGATTGTTGCGGAACTTCGGCGAGTGCAGCAAACTCTGGATAAAATATTCCAGTCTTTGGAAGTGCGTAAATAAAACATTCTGAAGTAAATGTGAACATGTGTGCATTTGTTCTGTTCTTTGAACGTGCCTAAATAAAACATTCCGAAGTAAATGTGAACATGTGTGCATTTATTCTGTTCTTTGAACGTGCCTAAATAAAACTTTCTGAAGTAAATGTGAACATGTGTGCATTTATTCTGTTCTTTGAACGTGCCTAAATAAAACATTCTGAAGTAAATGTGAACATGTGTGCATTTATTCTTATCAACATGATTTACCTGTTGGTATTTTGGTGAATTCGCTCCCCTCTCAGCGCAGTGATGTGCGTGTTCCAGACAGCGGGGATTGGAGGGTGGTCATTCATTTTGGTCCATGACAATTTCGTCTTCTCCTAGCTCTATGCCATGTCTTAGACAGATGTTGTGTAGCACACGACTAGGGTTGGGTACCCTGAACCGGTACCAATATGGAACCGGTTCCAATACAACCGGTACCTACCCGGACCGAAATGCAACGCAGATTTCGGTGCTTCATTTCGGTGCCTGAGCCAATTGAAAACGGTTGCTAGGCGATTCCGCGGGGCACATGTAAAACTGCCCCAGCTCCCAATGTAAACTTTGTCCTGTGTCGCTCACGCTCATTGGTGTTTTCATAGCAACAGTCTTATGACAGTGAAGAGCATGCAGCATTTCACAGAGCAAGCACAAACAGAACTAGCCATCAACCTTTTAACAGAGAAAATACCGAAAGGTAAACAGTCAAAAGTGTGGCTGACTCCAAAGGCAAATATGCTCATATTTTTGCAAAAGAAGTTTGAAGCTGTTTTTTGTATTTATTTATATTTATTTAAGTATACTATAAACTGTTGTTTACAGTTAATATATTGTTCATAGTTTGAAGTTAAAAAGTTTGAAGCCAAGTGTTTTGTATGTATTTATATTTATAATATACTTTAAACAGTTAATATATTGTTCAATTTGAAGAAAAAAAATTGAATTGAACAAAAGAATTGCTGAAGTATTGGCTATATGCCACATACTTCCGCTCCACGGCCTCAGCCACCACGTTCACTTCCGGTCTAGCAACGCAACAACCACAATGGCTGCATCTTTTACCTGCTCCTCCTGGATCTCCCGACAATATCAGTGAAAGACGTGAGCAGAATTATCTAGGCCAATTCAACCACAGCCACCGCAAGAAAGGACAAAGTATTCAACCTGTACGTTTCAAATTATGTCCATAATTATGACGGTAAGGTTAAAATTAAGTGTTTTATGTTAGCCTAGCGTACATGTTAGCGAGTAGCTAACGACATTAACGTTAACGTTCATTGACATCGTCATTGACATCAGTTGCACTAATCATCCTTATTACTGTTGTATTTTGTCCTGTGTCTTATTGATATATTGTATTTAACCCTAATTTTAATGTTAATCACAGTTTCAGACCAGGGTCTGACAGGGCTAACAATTAGGTGTCAGTGCTACAGATCAATGAGGAAAAGTCAACCTCCTCACAGTGTAAGGGAAAGTCATCACACAGGCTAAGTTTAGGTTCCTGAGAAAACTCAAGTATTGTATTTAAGTAGTATTGACGTGTTTGTGCTTACTAGGTGGTGGGTCTGTTCATCTTTGCAATTCAATTTGGGGCTGACCTGAATTTCTAAAGTTGGGATGATTGTTGTATTTTTAACAATAAGCCAGTTGTTGCCACCTCAAGTTTTTGCCCATTTTGTCAAAATCAGTGTCAAAGTTGGTTAAACTCGCAGGCAAACATAGTTGCCATAGGGGCAGTGAACCAGCTCAAGGATCACCTCTGGAGATGGTGGAAGTGACATCCAGTGTCATTATTCTTGTCTTTATTCATCTGTCAAACAATGTCCTCATTTCTTTGTGATTTTTAATAAATGCACATGACTTCTTACAATGTTGCACGGTCTTGTTTGTGTATCATCTAAGCCTATCATTTATCACAGTTAAGATCACCACGTCATTATACATTTCAATTAAATTAAAATGGCTTTATTGGCTTGACTGCATACAACACAACGTTGCCAAAGCATGTTTACACAAAATGTACAATCGCAATTAACATAAATAAATAAAAAACAAACAATAAGTCTCTCTGGTTTTATAAGAGTTTTATTATTATTTAAATCACAGGAGTAACCTGTATAGAGGAGTCACAATCACCTCTGCCTGAACCCTCTTGTCTCAATGTTGGGGTTATCTGGTGCCCATGATCACAACTATGGCCATTTCCCGTGACGTGCCGCTGGTAGACTCTGTGTTCAGCCTGTTAAAGAGGGCAGCGTGCGGTCTTACCAAATACCAACCAAGGCCGTGCCCAGAAACCTGCCCACACTCAGATGCCCCATCACCCCCACAGCTGCCACTCTGTGATTACAGGTTTGGGCCCTCTACCTGTTCTTTCATCTACAGACTACAACAACACCATCACATGGCATCCCTTAAAACACCTCTGGAGACAGCCCACAAAATTGAAGAAGCTACAAAAGAACAGAGTTAATGTGCAGAGTGGCACCAGCTTTGGTGGTCCTGCATCACCTCAACCAAGTTCCGTGAAGTCTGCCACATCAGGGCACATAGCTCATCTGAAAATATTCCTGGATCTGCTCCTGGGGTATCCAAATCCTCACTGAGCCTCATGATGTGATCCGACTGACTGGACGGATGAGCAGGTCATGTGATGCAAACCTAGGGAAACAGAATAGAGGTGTGCATCTTGTAGATATTCCCATTTTGAAGTTATTCAACTTTATTAAGTTGTAAACAAATGTGATGCATTCCCGACTATCTTTTGTTATGAATTTCACTAACATAGCAGGTACCTTATCCTGATATTAACCACAGAAGAATTTACCTGGCATGATTTTTGAAAATAAAACAAGTATCTTGGCATGTTGACTGACACCATGTGATGTCGATTCAACCTGTAGCTTCTCATGTAGCGAGCTACTTTTGTTGTGTTTGTGTATCTTAGCTTGCTACATTTACTGGTAGCTTAGCTCACTACATTTTCCAAGTAGCTTACCCAACACTCTTAATTTTAGTCTACACGTAGCCACGTACCCAATACACTGTCCTCTACAATCTAGGTAACATTAGAGACATTCCCTGGGCACTGTTTACCTTTAGTAAAAAGGCTGAAGTTGCCTTACCTGGTGAAGAAACGGATATCTTTGTCCGAGGCAGCATGGCAACTACCCATAGGAAAGCTCCTCGTCCACAGGAAAGGTTAAAAAAAAAAAAAAAACACGAAGCACACCGTTGTACGTTGAATTCTGGCATAAAGGCACCCAGCAGTGTTCAGCAGTTGTACCATATGTTCGCTGACATTTGAACTTTTTCGTCGATTCTCTTCACTTGACTAGTTTTGGACAATCAATATGGACGATGGATGCTATAGCAGCGGAAGTGAACGTGGTGGCTGAGATTTTAAGCGGAAGTACGTTAGCTCACCGTGGCATATAGGCAATTGAAGCTGTAGTGTGTGTACAGAGTGTGTGTGTGTGTTTTGTATTTATTTAAGTATAGTCTAAACTTTTGTTAACAGTTCATATATTATTTAAGTTTTAAGTTTAAGGTGTTTTGTATTTATTTATATATATAATCTACTTTAAACAGTTCATATATTTGGCAATAAAGCCTTTCTTAAATGTCGTCAATCGTAAACATTTTTTTATTTTTTATAAAAGTATCGGTTCCGGCACCGTTTATGCACCGGTATTGTTTTAAAAGTATCGGTTATGTACCGGTATCGGATAAAAACCAAACGATACCCATCCCTACACACGACAGGCAAGAATGATCTGGCAAATCTTTTCGGGGTCATATAGCAGTCTCCTTCCCTTCAGCATGCCTATGCTGCGCTCCACTAACGACCGCGCACGGGCATGTGCTGTATTGAAGTGGGCTTCCTCGGAGTGTGTGCAATCGGGGTGAGAAGCCATGGCTTCAGAGGATAACCTCGGTCACCTGTTGGCGTCGAAATGATTAGGTTAGGCTACCGTATGCATGTTCTAAAAAGCAAGAACCAAATTAGAGAACCAATTTTAAGTGTTTACCTAGAAGCCAGCCGTCTCCGCTGGCTCTAGCCTCTAGTCGGTTCCCAACACTGCAATTACGCACGATGAAGGAGTCGTGCATCGACCCTGGCCAGCGCGAAACAGCGTTCAGGATTGCCATATGAGTATCGCAAATGAGCTGCACATTTTTTTTACCTGTTTACATAGATGTATTCATTCACATGTGGAGCCCGTATGGCAACATGAGTGCAGTCTATCGCCCCTATCACGGCTGGGAACCATTTTTACGCAGGAATTCCTCTTTCACATTTAGCTGTTCCTGAGCACTGTATGGAAATCTAACAAATTGGGGACATAGACGGATAATACCGCGAATAACATCGGGCAAAATTCTGCTTAATAATGACTGGGATATACCCGACCGGTCTCCAATTTCTCGTTGGAACGTTCCTGTAGGCAGGAACCCAAGAACAGACAAAACCGGAATGGGTATGGCCTGGTTGCATCTGGTGCGTCTCTGTAGATGAGGGCCCATTTGGGGACAAAGCTCTAACAGAGCCGTTCTTGGCAAGCGGTACTGCTTATCAACCATACATCATCCTGTGCTAAGAACAGTGCTGTGGAGTGGACTGATGCAATTTCAATGATTCAAATTGTTTAATTGATTTTATTGAGCAAACATACATTTGGCCTTTCACCATTAACCCTAATGGTGATGGTGGTGGTGACGATGATGAAACTATGTGTCGACGCTCTGAGAGTTCCGAATTCCTGCAGTACTCCAGTATTGCCACAACGAAATATGCGTAAGCCAAGTTGCAACCTGACGTGGAGATAAATACTTTCCCACGTCAAAGATGTTTTTTTATAAATCTGTACTTACGTGGATTTCATCGTACAAACACTCTAATATCAAATCTGTGCGTAAGAACGTTTAGTAAATGAGCCCCCTGCTTACGCATCAGGGCCGTGCAGATATTTTAGGGGCAGGTGCTCAAGAAAAAGAAGGGCAACCTACTAGTATTATTATTATTCCTAATATTCCTAGTTATACAGTTGAATTGAGAGGGACAGAGAGAAGAGGAGCCTTGGAATTGGCGCAGGCCTCAGTGAAGCACAGGTGCAAGCCAGTTTAATGACCCTATTATGATGTCACAATGGCCCAATGTAAGTCAATGGGAAGATTTGTATTAGTTTTTCCTTAATATCTTAAAAAGTATAAAGTTCAGAAAATATATAGCATAGGTGTCCTTTTCAAGACCTACGCGACAAAGTTCGAACAAAGTTTCTACATTAAGCGGTTCGAGCTGAACCAAGTGCAGAAGTTTGGTACAAAGAATAATAATATGCATTTCCTGGAGGAAATACCAGTGCATGAAATGCAAAAGTTGAGAAAGGAAGAAGAAAGGAAAGAAGAGTGAACAAGAGTGAAAGAAGAAACGAAAGAAGAGTGAACAAGAGTGACTATGGATAAAGAAAGTAAAGAGAGAGTGAAGAGGGAAAATACTGAAAGAAGGACAGAAAATGGAGTGAAGCAAAGATGGAGTGTGAGGGAGGATGGAGGACTGTAAAGTCAAAGAAGGCTGACAAAAAAGTAGAACAAAAAGTAGGAATTTATGAACAGAGTAATTGAAAGAAACAAATGAAAGAAGAGTGAACTGGCGTGAGAATTAATCTGCCTATGAGAGAATTAATCGGACTCTCACAGACTGCCTGCTCTGTGTGAGACTGATCCTTCTGCAGAAAATCTTTTTGTAATCTAGCTTTCTCTGATGCATATTCACACCTGTGCTAATATGTAATTTAGCTAACATTACTGTGGAAACATCGAAATTAGTTGCTTATTGTTATATTTGTACTGTGTGTTGGTTTAACAAAAAAAAAAGATGTATATGTGAGACATGAAGTATTGTGTTATGACAGGAAGAAAGATGCCAGTCATTGATTGGAAACTAATAGCGTTGAGTCCAGATGATTGCTAACTCCTCTGGTTCCTGGCCTCAGTGAACAAACACAGGGCGAGAGTTAATCACCACATCTGGAGTGGTCTGTGCAGTTCCTCTGCACATGTTGTGAGGCAAACACATTTTTGAACTGGAGCCAGGAACATTGTGTTCCACAGAGCTAGTTAAAAGGATGGGACGTTCGCTGGAAGCCAGGAGGGTTTTTGCAACGTTGGAACTTGTCTGAACAGTCCGACTAAAAGGTTTTGCCAATGGCACAGGGTGTTTGTTCACTGTGGTCTGTGCCAGGGAGATGTGTTTACTACCCAGTGTTCTCCCCCAAACAAACCAGAGATGGACTTGACAGAGGTTTAAGTGCTCCTGTGCTTCCAGTTCATCTGCACATGTTGGCTTTTTCCATGGGACCGGGTTCCACAGTCGGGCAGGTTGGTTGGTTGGTTTGTTGATGATTCAACAGCGTTGTATATGTGTCTGTGTTTTGGAACAAAGAAAGGGCGTAATCAAATTCTTGATCAAATTCTCAGTCACGTTATACCACCCCACCCGTAGATGTTGTGATACTTCATGTTCTCTTTATCTCATTAACTCTGTATAAACAGACATGGCCTATGAGAGAATTCATCTGACTCTCACAGACTGTTTGCCACTCTGTATGATTCTGGTCCTTCTGCAGATTCTTTTTCTTTTATCTACCTTTCTCTGAATTATGTTCACACCTGTGCTTATATGTAATTTAGCTAACATTACCGTGGAAACATCAAATTGTTGAAACATGTTTAGTGTTATATTTTTACTGTGTGTATATTATGTGATGGCAGGAAGATACAGTTGGGAAAATAAGTATTTGACCCCCTGCCGATTTCGCAAGTTTGGCCACTTGCAAAGAAATGTGTGAACTATAATTGTAATGGTAGGTCTATTTTAACAGTGAGAGACAGAATATCAACAAAAACATCCAGAAAACTGCATTTTATAACAGTTATGAATTGATTTGCATTTGTCACGGAAAATAAGTATTTGAATCCATGGACGGATTAAGAAACCACGGGCCTCTGGGCCTGGACATGTTAAAGGCCCCCCCCTCGCAAAACACGCACACACAAACACCATTAGGCGTATATATTTTACCAACAATGTGGTAAACGGATTTAACGGTCGAATTAGATATTTTGGCTATTGTATTGGGAAAGTTAACAGGTCAAAGTTTACACTGTAACATCCACCTTCGGTGCACTGCCCTGCTATTGTTTCTGACATTACATGTGACAAGGCAACAGCCGAGTGATTCTTTATCAAATTGAAACTGATTAAGACCTACCTGAGCAGCATGGGGCAGGAGAGGCTGAATGGGCTGGCTATCATGTCCATTGAAAGAGCAAATCATGCATTACCATTATGTTTGAAAGGCGTCGTTCGGCAGGTGTACTGTGCCTCTGACAGCTCAGTCAGCTTGTAGGTCTTGACGTTCAGATTCTGCGCCTAAACTAGCTATATCGTATCATCTCGTCACATGATCAAATAGAGACTTGACATTGGCGAACAAGATACATATTACCCAGCAATCATCATTGCATATCTGTATATGACAAAAATAACAAATTAAATAAGAAATTATTCATTTAATTGAATCAGCTTTTTAATAGTTTCTATAGTGTATGTACGATAAGCAGATAATTGTGTTATAGATGACTACTGACGATTTCCCCTTAAAAATTATGAAAACCGTGACAGAGACAGGTTTGCCATTTTGAGGGAATAAATATCATAAGGGATCATTGATAGTCCAAAAAAAATCATCCCTTGATCACTGTCACATTATACTAGCGTTACTTAGACATCCATGCGGTCGGAAACATTTAGAAAGCAGGGTCTGCTTTGCCTACAAACCTTCCACGCTGGCTGCATTCTCTATAGTTACACCCCTGGCGCACATGCACATTTTCTAACACAGCACAGGTACACTCAATTAAAGCCATTAGCAAATGAACAAAATACAACTTTTTCAACCACAAATAAGAGATGCATAACAGTGACTTCACGCAGAGGCTCTGGCTTGGGGGCCCCCTGAGCTCATGGGCCCCTGGGCCTGGGCCCGGTAGGCCCGTTCGTTAATCCATCCCTGCACTTGTGTTGTCTCACACCCTTATGGGATGGAATCTCCAATGGATAGAGGTGTGTCATCCTCAAAAGCCAGCTCATGGTGGCCACAGAATGAAGGGTGGCAGGCAAAACGGACTTTGTAGTCCCGGCAGAAGCGTGTCTGATCTCTGATCCTCGGATCTGCGTTCTTACAGATGAGTCCAGTGATGTGATCGTTCCTTTACCAAATATAAAACACCATTAACATCCAACAAACTGTTACTTAGACTTTATGTATGATCTTGTAAGTGTAACTTTAAGGTCCACTGTGTAACAGAGTAATTACAATCATGTGCCACCTACTGAAATTATAAAATGAACTATTTAACATGTTGATATCATACCCTAGCTAATAAAGTGTCGACCAAGTGTCTTATACCACACTCTAGTGGACAACCAGGATCCTTTTAACCAACGCCATTTTACCTGTATTAGTGTAAATGTGTGTATTTGTGTGCTTAATGGTGCGAGGTTAGTAAAAACACTCAAAATGCTTCATTTTTACTTCTTGCATTGGGTGAGATGACAGATATCTCTCTACCTCCCATGCTTGACCCAGTTGCTAAATGAAACCTATAAATGGAAAACTAGCCACCACTGGTCCGACAACACCAGTGCTTCAGATTCTCTGTTAGATAATCCTGGATCACACATAATTGTTGCACGCAGACTGTCAAGTGCTATAGACCCCAACAGCTCACATGTCTCTCACAGATAGAATAAATTAATGAGCTAATGTGATCACTAGTGGGTAAGCAGTAGAACTTGTATTTGGGATGGTATTTTATTTTATTTTTTTGATTTATTGTCAATGTTATGTTTGATATACGTTAATGCCTTTTTTAGGTTGTATAGCCTTTTTCACTCTGGCAGGGGGACTGCCAATGGAAACTAGCCTTTTGGCTATAATTGGGTGCATTTACATTTTAATGTTCATGAACGTACACTGTCCCTCTTGATCAAATAAACAAATTGATTGATTGATTGATTGATGTCATAGAAATGCTATGGTTATGGCCCTACATTCAATTTCAATTCAATTGTATTGATTTATACAGCGCTGATAACAATTGATTCTGAGCCCAAGGCCTGAACCCTGAGTTCAGTAAACCATTACGTGTGGGGCATACATAGAAAATGATAGTTATATTTTTTAATACATAATAGCTACTGTACACTCACTTATAAAACACATTGCCTGCATCCGCCAGGCTGATGCCATCCACAGTTGCCACCTCGATGGCGATGGGGTTGGGGCACATTCCCTTGGGGTTAATCTTCAGGATACTGATAGTCTCCCAGTCTCCATTTCCCATGTCACGGTCCATCCAGTCTGTCCAGCACGCTAATAGATAATAAGTTCCACAATGATGCAAATGGACATTGCATTTCTTGTAAATCTTTTACATACTGTATGCAGACACTCATACTATACGGTATAAAAAACAAACATCACAAATGCACACAAACACAGAAAGGCCAGTGACTGTAGCGGATTGCCCTGCACGCCTGCGCTGAAATATGTGTTTGAGTATCATTATCTGTAGCCTACATATTAAGCATTTGTGTTATGTATGCAAACCAATGTATAATTTCCCGCTAAATGACTAAAAATCCAAATGGGAAATTAAAGTGTAAAATCAACACAGTATGTCAATATCAACATGACTCCACTGCAGACCAACTTGCTTCCAGGAATAGATCACACAATGGCAGTACACACATACGTACTCTGGAGACCGGGCGGAGGTAGTTGTGTTGCTGCCAAAGGAAGAGCAGCCAAAGCACACACTAACTAGAACCAAACAAAAGGAACATCACATGAGGTTGAACACACACCACTCAGGGCCATATTTACTAACAGAATTGTGCCTACTTGAGGCCTAATTTCTTTGCAATATGCAGGTAAAGACATGGAACCGTATTTACAAACACAGCACACTTAAAATCGCAGATTATCCGCTGCTGAAGCGGACAGAGGCAAGTTGCGCTTCCCGTCTAATACATAAATGGGAAGGGTATAAGGGAAAGTGGAGGTTCACCGCAAAAAGATGGGAGGAGATGTGTAAAGTGCGCCTAATTATGTATTCCGTGGTATTTACAAAAACTGCCTGAGGAGTCTCTAATTAGCATGAGAATTCTCCGCCTCATAAAAGCAGGTCTAAACCAGGTCTGTTCCTTTTGTAACGAAACAAGAGGTGTTTTAGCATGACATATTATCTGCTAAATGAAAACTATGTGCGTCCTAAAAATTTGCAATTAATACAAATAATAATAATACGAACATCAGGGTTTCGGGAGGGGATACGGGTGAAAATATAACAGAAAGTTATTTGTTGAAATGTTTATATTTGATATATAATTTAATATAGGCATATGATAAATAATGCTGTAATTTGTCCATTTAAGTTCACAACGGGGTACCAGACCATACATACATTGAACAAAGGGTTCCGCGGTATTGATACCCCCCTCCACCTGTTCAGAAACCAGCAGAGGTGTAAAGTAACGAATTACATTTACTCACGTTACTGTAATTGAGTAGTTTTTTAATGTACTTTGTAATTTTTAAGTAGTTTTTGAAATCGGTATTGTTACTTTTACTTAAGTAGATTTTGACTGAAGTATTGTACTTCGCTACATTGGAAATTACATCCGTTACTGAGTAAAAAAAAAATAATAGTTCAAGGCGGGAATCGCGCACGACAATTCTCACTGCAGTGGTGGATGCCGCATAGAGTGGATGATGGAGTGGATGATGGAGTCGATGCAAGGCGCCGGTGCCGAGTCACGAGAGATAGAGATGGAGGAAGATGATAGTGCGGACTACCAACAGGTGTGGACAACCAACAAGCTGAAGCACCGAACTTTCCGCCAGTTGAAATTAAAGAAGATGAAGAAAACCCTCAGCAAGCAGTTTGCCTTCCAACGTAAAAGAGGCAACAGCTATATAATGCTGTGTAAGCTGTGCCTAACCCGCCAGTCAGAACTTTCTGCTTATAAAAATTCATCTTCAAATCTGCGCAAGCATGTGTTGGTGAGTACAGTATTTGTCCCTTTCCATTAGTAGTTCAGACAGCGTTTTTGTTGTTTAGTTAGCTTTGCTCTATTAAGCAATATATGCGTTTCATGGCACTATAGCCTAATTTTGACTAGCACTTGCAACCGCCCTGAGTATGCTAACGTCGACAGCCGTC
Organism: Clupea harengus; assembly: GCF_900700415.2. Classification (NCBI taxonomy): domain Eukaryota; kingdom Metazoa; phylum Chordata; class Actinopteri; order Clupeiformes; family Clupeidae; genus Clupea; species Clupea harengus. Next base: position 8,660,346 of record NC_045177.1, read on the forward strand.
ATCCAATAGACTAATAATAATTCCATTCCTGTCTTCCATTCGTTTCAGGTCATAGCATTATTATGTCCAGTCTCTCATATTGTGTTAAAAACTGCAGATCAGTCATCAGCAATGAAATACACCACATAAACTGATATTAGGCTAATCATTTGGCTGACTCCCATGCCTTGAAACAGAACAATGTAAATGCGCACACCATCATTGTCAGACAGTTGCAGAGCTGCCAACTTTTCCAAAAACCTTGGAGTGAGATTTTGACGCGGGTGACCAAAATTTTGCCGCGCACGCAGCCACACAAGTTGGTGGCTCAAATATCAGGGAATTGGAATTCATTTGGCGTTGTACCCATGTTGTGCCCTGTATCCTGGTGGTTTGTGGGGCCCAAAGACGTTGATAGGGGCGGCCTACTGGAGATGGACAACTTTGGTTACATTCTGTGAAGCCAAGACATAGCTGAATTTTGGTTTAAGGTGATGTTATTTCCTGCATTCTAGTGGATTTTTGGGTGGTATGCTAAAGATGTGCCAAACCTGAACTTATTCTGATTCATGTTCATCTGATCATGACTTGTAGGGCCTTTTAGACGAGCTGACCATTCAACCAGAAAACTATTGTTGTGCCTCAATTGTTGTGCCTGACTGTCTATGTACCACAATATAGCCTAATTAATAGACCTGTGTTTACGATTTGACCAAGGTAGGTTGATTGACATTTTGATTACAATGGTATTTAACTAATTCTTAACTGAAACCTAACCTATTTTGTTAATAATAGTATTCTTAAGAGCACCTAATGATTTATTTTCAGCCAAAAATTACACAACATTAGTTAGGGAAAAATATTTTTCATTATTCAAAGCCTCCAACCACACGTTCCATCAAACAAAAAAGTGCAACAAATAAAGTGCTTATACAGTAGCCTTTTTAAGCAATACAATGAATACAAATCAGATTTATTTTTGCCGTGAGAAATTGGATGTGTGGCGTGAGTGCGTGTGAAAACATGCAAAAGCGTGTGTCACACGGCGAAACCGTGAGAGTTGGCAGCTCTGCAGTTGGACAAGTCAATGTGTATGTCGTTATCTGGAATTCATCACGATGTTTAGTCAGATATTGATAAGATAAGTGGTGGCTTGCAACGTGCACGTCTTTCATGTCCATGCTCAGGGGTATCGGTTAGCAAGAATTGAGGAATATGAATTGTGGTGCATGTAGAAATAGAAAATAATGCTATAATTCTGTATATCTACTGTAGGTCTGTCATCTCAAGTAGCTATTTATAGCTATTTCTGTGTTATGATGCACTCTTGATGGCAGCTCAATACTTAATTGTCAGAAATGTTGTTTGTCATTCTACAGATCTAGTCCATGTCAGACAACACCTTGACCGGATGTTGGAGGCTGGAGCAAGTTGGACAACATTCATCAGATGAAGATGATTTATTTTCCTCAATGAAGTCCAGAAGGTCAGAGGGGAGTTAGAAGGGTACCTAGCCTGTGTCTCAGTCCATATGGATCTGCTGAACGCCTTTCAGAATATCAAAAAACTGTCCCTGAAACTCGATACTGGCCTAACTGCCTCGGCCGCCTGCGAGCGACTATTCAGGTGTGCTGGATTGCTGTTCAATGCAAAGCGAGCCCGGATGAACTCTACTCACCTTGAAAATCAGCTGCTGCTCAAACTCAACAAGAAGTTTGTAGACTAATGCTCTAAAGGTGGAAACAATTAAAGTAACCAAAGTTTACAGTGGGGCAGCGGCATTTTAGCTTTTTATTTTAGCTGTCATGTGGTTCATGTCCTCCCAAAAGTTCTTAAATGTTGTGTCGACATGTCCTCCCAAAAGTTCTTAAATGTTGTGTTGACATGTTTAATGTTTAATGTTTGACATGTTTAATGTCATTGCACCTATATTTCTAGAGATTCTCCTTTAATTAAAAATAACTAGTTTTTGTATTGGATTTATGACCCCTTGTCCTTTTTTGCACTATATAGGAGCGGCCCCCATCAAGTTGTTGAAAGTAACTAAGTAACTTTTACTTAAAGTACATTTTAAATGAACTACTTTCTACTTTTACTTGAGTAGGTTTTTAGATGGGTAATTTTACTTGTACTTAAGTAAAATTTCATCAAAGTAATTGTACTTTTAGTTGAGTACAACATTTCAGTACTTTTTACACCTCTGGAAACCAGTGTTTGTTGGACGACATCTTCTAAGATGGTTAATGGTTCGGATTGTGGGGGGCCTGAGCCGGTCATCCTGGTTTGAGCTCGGTTAAATGTCACTTTTTCTTTTGGATGTAGGCTATACATTTGAAAACTCTGGGTTCGCGTTGTAGTGTGGACAGGGGAAATGGAAGATTTCAGATACGCTGAAGTTCGGTAGGAGTGGCATAACCATGACAACAAACAATTGTCATTTCAAAGTGTGGACGGCAAACATTCGGAAAACCATATGAAAAGCGGTAATGTAGACAGAGATCATTTTAATGCGAGTATTAGTATTTGTATTTACCCGGGTTAGTGTAGACAGGGCTTAAATTTGCTGTAACCTCGTGAACCAAAAGCTCTAATTCTAATTGTAACTCATCATCCATGGTGGCAGGAACACACCCATTCTCCCCTCTTTTAGAGGCTCGCTAATTACATTAGAGTGGAGTAAGGCGCTGATTACCCGACGAGGTTCTGGTTTGATAAATACTACGTAAAATGCAGAAACACAGCGTGAGCTGTATGCGGTTTGGCGAAAGCGCTGATTACGCTGCACTGGCAAATGTACGTAAATGAGGCCCTCAGTGTGGGACATAAGCAGTTTCCCCAAAACAAGACAGTGTCGTCTTCACCAATACCTGGTCAGATAACAAGGAGTCTGTTTGACCTGCTGTGTTCACATTGCTATGTTTTGGGATGGTGTGCTGTATTCAGATTATTTTCTATAATGCACAGCAGCAACCTATACAGCAGGACAAATGTTGACACTGCAGGGAGAAATGCTCTATATTTTTCCAAACCCAAATCCCCTTTAGTAAAGTAAGCTAAATCAAATTCAGAATATGCTCTCTGTGCCTTAAACAGTGCTCTTACTTGATTGGTGTAAAGAACAAAATTAGAGCTGGCTTTAAAATAAATACATTTCTACAGATGTAATGCCAGGAAAACGGCAGAAGGAATTGCATACCAGCAGGATCATGGTGAAAGGCCTATTCCAGACTTTGCCTGGATAGGGACAACGTTTTGGATATTAATAGTTGCAAATCTGGGACTGACTTTTCCATTATGTAGAAAACATATATCTGGATTACATACATGATATTTAAAAACAAAAACACAACTAATAGCAGTAAAACAAAATCACTATATGATAAATATATAATAAATGTACCAGTAAATGCAGAGTAACAAAATAGTAGAGTATGCTTTGACTTACATACCTTTAATTCATAGTTCATATTCTGTCCTCACTTACCTGTTTTAGTCTCAAAACGTTTTATGCACAGGCACTACCCAAGACACTCGTGATGACGTGATCCTGAAGTTCTGTGAAATAGTCTAGCTCATGATCTTTTTATATGATGCAGACAAACCCACACACACACACACACACACATATACCTACACACCCATTCTGTATTCCTGATTGCGCGCTTGCGGCAGTGAAATTGTGAGACCTCCCCAATTGTCTGCAAGGCACTGCCTGTACATTTCTGAATAGGCTGGATATCATACTTCGGGCTTTTCCTGTTTTGCAGGTATTGTTCACAAAGGACTGCCCGTAAACGAATCAAATCCAATTAATAACAAATGCATTGGACTTGGGCTTCACTTTGTCCTCCTCACAAATAGCTGGGTTGGGTTTCTGCACTCAGGTGTTGGGAGGACCCTGCACATCTCACATCTCTTTCACTGATTAGAGAGGACCAACTAAATAAGAAAGGTCACACAAAATGTTACATGGAGGTTGTGCTGATCCTCCCAGTAGATAGAGCAGCTGGGGTAACACATCCCTGATGTTTAAGTATGGTAGTGTTGCAGGGGTTTAAAATGAGATTTAAAATGATTGTCATGACATCACGGTGGGAAATGGTGATAGTGAAAATGATAACTTACTTTCATATTTGCACTCCTAAACGTTCATTTGTCTGATACTGTCTGGACTGAATGTAATAGAAGAGGGTTCCTGTCCTTGGCTTGTTATGCCAAAAAAAACGCTCAGCCATTCAAATGCAACATACATTGCAAGGAGAGGGAAATGTGTTTTAAATATTATAATCATATTTTACATTGACTTTTAAAACAAATTCTGCTTTTGCATTATTATTTAAAACACATTCCCTAACCCTGTGGATTGTGTGGGAGAGGCAACAATTGCATAAAAGTTTGGTTAAGCCGGACGGACAAGTAATTATATAAGTGTGTGAATGAGGGTTAAGTCACAGGCACACAGTGTGTTATTATCGCTGTCATGCTGCATACTCGTACATGCCCTTCTACTCTTTTCATTTTTAATACACTTAATCATTTTTATCACACATAAAAGTTTTTGAAGAGTTTTTGAAACCCTGCTCCTGTGTGAACACCACTTTTTTCTGTGTTCATTAATGGTTCAGACTGTAGCACTTTACAGGTTAATGACTCACACATTTACCCCTTCACAGATTCGTATCATTCACACACATGGCAGAGGCTACCGTGCAAGGCACCAACCTGCACCAAGGGAGTGGATGGGGATTCAGTGTTGTGCTCAGGGAGACTTTGTCACATGGAGGAGTCAGGATCGAACTACCATTCTTCTGTTTGAATGATTCCCCTACCTCGCGGACCACTGTCTTGACTGGCAAACAAAGAGCCAGTGGCAGGGTGATTGGTTTTCCTGTTCTGAATGAGCTGCATGAGCGAGTGATTCCTATACCACGGGGCAGGAGATGGTGGTGTTCATATAAAAGTTGATTTTTAGTAACAGGGGGCTTCTCTATATCAACTCCAAAACATGTTCACACACAATATAAATCAAAAACACACAGAGTACTCATAAAACAAGCAGGGCCCCAAAACCAGGCACCGAAACTAGGCAACCTTCTAGACCACATTCTATGCATAAATAAGGCACCGAAACTTGGCAACATTCTAGGCACACAGTGTTCACAGTCCCTCCCAACTGACTCATGCAATCTACTGGGCCCCATTCGTCGTAAGGGTTGAAGCTAAGTTAATCAATTGTTCTTTTAGCCCGTTAACATTAGCGATATAAATATAAATATCGGTTCGTAAACGGCTCATCCGCCTCCAAATCATGTGGTTCATTTCAACCAGGCTAAACTTATCAGGGCAATTGCGCGTGCACGTCCTACTTCAAAAGGCAGGAAAGGTCGATCACCAAAACAGTGATTTTCTAACTGTAAAATGGTTCTAAACTCAAAGAAAATGGCTCTTTTTTCTCCGCTGGCGAGCAGGAGATGAACATGAACGCTTATGAAGAATACAAGACCATAATCATGGCAAAATTCAACACCGCCACCGCTGTGAGAGCAAGAGAAGAGGCGGTGTGTTGGGATGTTTAAAGGATGATATTTAATTATGAAAACATGATGGCAAGTGTGGACTGGTACAGAGGATACCGATACCGGTTAGTAACTGCAAGATTGCTAGTTCGATTCCCCTCACCTCCTACCTCGGTGTAGTTTTACATTTCCTTGGAAGTCGCTTTGAATAAAAGCGTCTGTTAAATGACTAAATGTAAATGTATTAGTAACAAATGCAATAAATTAAAGCAGTGGAAATAAATTGTGCGTAATTCTCTATTCTTTCATTTTCTACAATAATGATATGCTATTATTATACTAATAACACTGTCATATAATTATGAGTGCTTTGTTCTCCGCATCACCGACACTACAAACATGTACCACTCGCAAAAAAGCGGTGTCAATGTCCGACTGTGGTGTTTGCAATAAATGACTGGAGAAGGTCTTGAAAATTAATTATTCCTTGTCGGCTGAATCGGTAGCGTTCATACAAGAACTCATCATGATGGAATAATGGATCTTGGCGATCGCAAAGAACTCTCTCCCTACGCTAATCTAACTATCTAATATGGCTCCTTGGTCAATAGGATCCCTCCTTTTTCCGGGGGTGTGGCAAGCTTATCCAGCTACACTTAAGTTAGCCTGCGCTGGAGCAGGTTAGTGCTAATTGATATGTTACTATGGTGATTTATCGAAAGTTGCTTCCACGAACCAAAAAGAGGGTCGTTTTTTATCTTAGCCTGAAAATTAGCTTGCTAAACCGCTTAGCGAGCTACGACGAATACCCCCCTGGACTACTACACTGTCTGAGCTTCCAAACCGTCTCTCTGTCTTCAGTTCTTTTTGTGACAAAAAAGTTCAAAAACTGTGATTTTATGAGCATAAGTGTGTCAGTGTGTGTGTGTGGGTTTTTATGAGTGTGTCAGTGTAAGTGTTTGTGTTTTTACGATCGTGTCAGTGTGATTGTGTGTTTTTGAGTGTGTCAGTGTGTATTTGTGTGTCTCAACTGCTGAGTCATCCATCGTTACCTCACTAAATGACGATATGCTTCAGGACAGGTGTCTTTCTGTAGGCCTACTGGCCTGATGGATGAGGCATCAGCCTCTGAAGTTGAGGATGGTGGGTTCAAGTCCCACCTACGTGACAAGCTTATATCTAGTGTCTGGTTTCAAAACAAGTCCTCTGTGTGACATATGTACCAGCAGTAGTGTCAGTTCAGAATGAAAAGAGTACAGTGTACACAGCGGTGGAGATCCCATTTCATTGTTGGAGGGGGACAATAAACAGTACAAATTCAAAGAGTAAAAGAGTAACATGAAAAAATTGCTGTCTGGCCCTATCTCTCCCTTACGCTCTTTTGCAACTTACCTTACATCATGTCAAAGTGGAAAGCGAACACTGCTCTGTTATGCCGTGTAGTGCAGAGGTCTTCAACCGGGGGTCCGCAGAGGTACTGCAGGGGGTCCGCCAAATGATTTCATCTGAAGCATTTTTTCCCTCTTCGAAAAATTAAAAACGTCCAAAAGACTACATAAACATAAACAGAATGTAACAATTGCTTTCTATTCCTTAAAAATAATACATAGGCTACCCATGAGTCTTCACGCGATCATTTGATCATAATGGCAACATATGCACTTTTAGCTACATTTAGCTATCTGGTGTCAAAAGACGTTACCTACCATAACCATACAATTTGAAATAATTGATCGTTTTGTAATTTCTCGGAACAAAAGCTCCTCGTCAGACACCACTGATGGCTGTTCAGATGATCGACCTTCAGAGGATGCCAACACCCCTTCCATGAACAGCCAAAAGCGCAAACGGGAGAAGACACGTAAATATTCAGAGAATTATCTGAAGTTTGCCTTCACAAAGAGACCGATGGTGAAGAATTAGCAGTGTGCGTGGTTTGCTATCAAACGAAACTATGAAACCATCAAAGCTGCAACGACACTCAAAGACAACCCATGCTCACTTGAAAGAAAAAAAACATTTAATATTTCCCGTTTCAAATCTTTTGAGGGCCAGCAGACCTTGATGAGACAATCAGCCAAGGTGTGCGAGCTAGCTTTAAAAGCCTCTTATCAAGTTGCATTACGTGTCACTCAGACCAAACAGCCATACATAATTGCGGAAAGTTTAATATTGCCAACAGCTAGTGATATGTGCAAAACAATGTTTGGGAAGGATGAGTACGTAAAAAAACTGAAAAGCATCCCAATGCCCGCCCTATTGATGAATTGGCAGCTGATGTGAGGGCACTACTAGTCGCAAAACTCCCGAAGGCAGATTATTTTGCACTACAATTAGATGAATCCACCAATGTGTCAAACGACGCTCAGCTTTTAGCTTTTTTGTGATTTGTTGATCAAAATGAGATGCAGGATGAATTTCTATTCTGTAAGCAGCTGCCTGGAGGTAAAACAAGTTCAGAGATTTTCAAAGTGATCGACAATTTTTTCCGTGAACATGATATACCCTGGCCAAAATGTGTCGCGATGTGCACAGACGGGGGCAAGAGCCATGTATGACGCACTACATGCTTGATAGGGAGAATGTTGTTGCCAAAGACATGAATGATGAATTCTCAAACGTCAGATCTCTCACTAGGTATGAGATATTTCATCCATTCATCCACGTACGGGCAGGGGAGGCTGTGCCTCATCTCAGATTGCTCAATCCCTCACAAACTGGGTTGAGCGCATGCGTATAACCTTCTTAGTATTGCTGATCTGACATAAAAATAAAAAAAATCACGGAGGGGAGGCAAACAGTACCTCTGCCTCACCGGTCGGGTTTATGCTTGTTCTGCTGTTTCTTTTCTGCTACACTTATATTTGACCTTGACCGCGAAAATGGAAGATTCTATAGCTAAGCTAAAACATTTCACTTAGCAATTCACTTAGCTATGTCTAACTGGTTTGCAAACAATCTGTCTACAATTTTCAATGAATTAGCCTAATCTACAGCGATATGCGTGAGGATAATTACTCATGCATCTTCAATTGCTGAAATAATTGACGTTTTATTAGGCCTATTTAGATGGCACCGGGAAGGCTGGTTTATTACCTGCATCACCGTATTTGCAAGCACGTTATTAATAGAGTTTGTCCCTGTCTTAATGTGATGTTGTCCGAACCAAAACAACGTTTAAAAACGTGAATTGATCTTCTTCAGACTTACTTTGTACTTGAGGCCTTTTGCGGGCATCTGTGGGAGTGGGAGCACTGATGATCTCTTCAAAAATCGCCTGATATCCATGGCTAATGAATCCATTCTGAACAGGTAGGCAGGCAGGCTAATCCACAACGTGTATGTGTTTACATACTTCCTGGATCCTGATTGGTGTCGCCGCCGCAGCCAAGGCACCGATTGGATGGTCACAGACCATAATACAGCGCAGATGAAAATGATTCAGACTACAGCGTTTATATGTTCAACAATTTGAAATGTAGGTGTTTTAAAATGACACCAAATTTATTTCTGATTATTCCAACGGCAGAATACAAGGCCCAGGGAACTTTGAGGTGCGTAAACGCCACTTACAGGTGCGCAAACGATATTTAGAGGTGCGTAAACGCTATTTCCAAAATTTCAGAGATGCGTAAACGGCGTTTACCCTCCACTACAGCCCTGGTGATACTGACATTGACAAGAGGCTTCTATATTGTCTACTTTTGGTTAGCTAAACCATTATCTAATCTATAGCCACGAAATTTGAAAGCAGCACTCTCAATTTGTAACAAACAACTCACTTTAGAGCTGCCCTTGCTGTCCGGAGTTCCTAATAAAAAATGCATAACGAAGCTAGCATCGCAAATTATTGTTAACAGAGTTCTCGTTACAATGCTAACATGTATAAATTATGGCTTTGACTATGCAACCCAAATTTACTTGTTTATGGGTGTGGGGGAGGATCTTACAGAGAGGCAGAGGTTTGCGCTAACCGTGTGAATAGTGCGACACCCACAGTACGACGAGATATTCCGAAATGTTCAGCTGGGGAGATGGGTCGAGAGGACAGTTGGGTTCGTCGCTGTCGAAGGAGTTCACATGTTTTGATGTACCACAACCTGTCGCATTTTGCTCAGAAACTATTTCTGATGCTTCCTGCGGACAGCAGCATACCCTTTTTCTTACGGTTGATGGCCGAGTCCTGTCATGTGGTCGCAATAATGAAGGGCAACTGGGAAAAGGGAAAAGTAAAGATTCTAAAGGTAAGCTAAACGGCCAAACCTATGACAAAGCAAAGACAGGTATGAAACCTTTTGCCTAATAAAATAGCCTAGGCTGTGGTAAGGCTGTCAGAAGAAGGAGCAGAAGTAAGATCAAACACTAAGCAATTTCACGGAGTTCTGGGGTTGTCCTCAAATTACCTATTTTATTTGATTGAAAAGTATTCCAGTTTATTAGTTGTTGCAGTGTTATAGAGGGAGCCATTGATATATCAATCAATTTAATAAAGGTGGGTGCATGACCTACGTATTTTCTTTAAGAATCGCTAGCAGTCTAACATACTGGCTAGTGCAGAGCAGAGGCGTTTCAGTTTCGTTTCTTCATTCGATGTCGATATGCAAGTGGCCGGCAATTCACACCCACACACCCTCCCACACATACACACCCACGTCATTGTATAGTAAACCTGTTCTTTACAAATCATATGTATTTAAAAAAAAAACTATTGTTATTGAAAAACACAGATTAAAAACATAGATACGTGAGTAGAGTTACATGAGTTTTTATTTTAACATTATAAACAGATTAGAAACAGTTTATTCATGACCTGTCTAAGATTATATAACCATCCTCATAATAAACGGCATACCCTTTTTTTTCCCTAGTGGTAGAGGGTCTGAAGGCAGTGGCGGCAGTAGCATGTGGTCAGGAGCACTGCTTGGCCCTCTGTGAGTCTGGAGATGTCTACTCCTGGGGTCGTGGTGATGAAGGACAGCTAGGGAGAGACTATCAGATGTCTCAGCCAGGGTATGGCAACTTTGTGGACTAATTACTGAGGTATGTGGTAATAATGTAGGCCTAGAACAGTAATTAATCATTTCTTTCTTTCTTTCATTTCAGATGTGTTTCGATACAAGCTCCCTGGCCAGTATTGATCACACAAGTTGCTTGTGGAAATGTTCACTCGTTAGCTCTATCGTCAGGTAAATATTTAAAATCTACGGACGTTACCCAAAATGATGATGATTAGGAGTAGTAGTAACACATGATTGACATTTCAATTCTTGCAGGAGGGGATGTTTTATCATGGGGTAAGAATAGCCATGGTCAGTTGGGTTTAGGGAAGGCAGTGGATATCCAGACCGTGCCTCTTCCAGTTCGTGCCCTTTTGGGGGTGCCTGTGACTCAAATCTCCGCTGGAGGAGCCCACACGCTGGCCCTCACACTCCATGGACTGGTATATTGCTGTGGGGCCAACAATGCAGGGCAGCTGGGCCTTAACAGGGTGGATGAGAAAGGTACAGTGCACTTTTACACGCTCTTTTGTAAAGTATGACATTAAGAGAGTTCGAAGATATACGTGGTGTAGAGGTTAGCAGACACTTGACAGTCTCCCTCTTTAAGTCTCTCTCTCTCTGCCGTCCTGACAGGTCGCTTTGGGATATGCTCAGTGCCTGCCCTCAGAGATCGTGACATAAGGTCTATCTGTTGTGGAGATGCACACACTGCTGTTCTCACCGGGGTACACAGACATGCACATGCATGCACGCGCGCGCACACACACACACACACACACACACACACACACACACACACACACACACACACACACACACACAGCAAGAGATAGAGAGACCGTGGAATTATTTATCAATTTTGTGAAATCAGTAACTTTATTAACTTTAACTGTCATTGTGTTTGGGTGCCTAGAATGGACATGTTTACACCTTTGGAGAGGGGGCCCAGGGCCAGCTTGGACACAGCTCCACAGCCAATGAGCTTCAACCCAAGATGGTGGAAGGCCTAGATGGGCCAGCCTCACAGATAGCCTGTGGCAGGTGGTACTTAAGTGTATTTGTAAACAACAGAACTCCTTGTAGTGTAGCTTATATGTAAGCAGAAGCACATTTGTGTTATTGAGAAAACATTCTACACAGGCTGCAGGTTATCATTGATTGGCTCCTGTGGGGTTTGCCACTGGTTTAGTATTACAGAAAAAAGTTTTGCTTAAAAACACAACATCCATGTTGACATTTTAATGCTCCTGAAGTTGCGATGCACAGTCATGTTTAATTATCATCATCCATCCCACTACTAAATTTTCACCTCTCAGACACTAAATGTGTATAGCCAACTGGCATGTCAGTTTTGGTATTAAGGTAGAGGCAGCTCATCGCTGACGTTACCTTTGCAGCCACCACACCTTGGTGCTGGGATCTTCTAATCGCCTTTGGGCCTTTGGGAGTGGAGTGAGAGGGCAGCTGGGCAATGGCCGCTCAGAGAACAGTACACAGCCCACGATGGTGGAACCGACCTGGGCTGGTGTGGAAGTACATGCAGCCAGTGGTAATGTAGACCTCTATCACAAGATGGCAGTTATAATTTAGCTGTCTTTACTCTGCCCGTCTTTAGGCAATGGATTTGATGAATATGTTTTTTTTTAACTAAACTTTTAACTAAACTCTCATCAACAACTAGATTTCAAAATCTCAGCGGGATGGAATTCCAACTTTGTTTTCTTCCGACCTGAGAAGGTAGGGGTCATGAGCAGTGCTGGCAATATCATGTACAATTTCAGGTTGCATTTAATATGGTGATAATGGAAAATATTATAATGAAACAATAACATTCCTGTACCATGGCTATTCTTATCAGTCAACGTCAGAACTGCAACTAGTTGGAAAACTGAATGATGCCCAGCTGCAGAGATGGCTAACAATGACCACTGGTGATCAAAACGACGCAGAGGCTGAACGGTTCGTTTAGTTGTCTTTTTATAGCCACCAAACTCACAACACAGTGAGATATATTTAATACATTTAGTATGCAAATACATTGATTAGCTTACTGTGGATTCTTACAGAATGATCAGGATATTTTCATCAAGTTCAAGTCTTGTGGGAAGTTTCATAAAGGACATGTAAGTTATTATGACACCTCCAGTACAACAGGATCAGGTGGAACTGATGAATGCACTATATTGTGAGATCCGGAATAGAAGGTTTAATCATGTATGTTCATTTATGTGGTCTCAATAATTGCAGTGAGCCTCAAGCTAAGATGCCGGCCAATTCTGTTAGAGTAGACTTACAAGCTGCAAGTGAGGCATTTGACAAACTGCTGCAAGTTCCTTGGATCCGCGAAGCAGTTAAGTCATAAACCAATAATAATCAACTCATACGATCTATGAATAGCGCCTTTGAAGATACTATACAATGTTTTCTTTTTACTGATATGTTTTCTTCGGTCCTCACAGATAAACATCAGACCACTGGTGAAAATCCTTGGTGATTTTTCATCAGCTATGAAGGCAGCAGACATCTTCCTACTACTTCCTGTCTGCCCCCTTCTCCATGAAGACCAGAATGTCATTGACCTGGTTCTGCCACTCGCAGTGGCCATAACTAACCTTCGTGACTCTGTCATGGAACTTCTACGTAAGATCATGTGACCCTTTGATAACCGTGTGCTGTGTCTATGGCGCGTTGGTTCAGTGGTTAGCGTTGCTGCTTTTGGTTGACTAGGGTTCGATGTAAGTGGTACTGTACGGTTAGCGTTGCTGCTTTTGGTTGACTAGGGTTCGATGTAAGTGGACTGTACGTCGCTTTGGATAAGAGCATCTGCTAAATTACTGGCCTTTACCATTATCTTTTGATAACCTGGTCGGGTTGCCATCCATCTGATCTGCATGTGACCTGAGGAAAACACATGTGACCTCTGTGATAACTGCGATTATGTTGAGATTGATGTAGTACATATATGCTGTGTGGACATGATAATGAACCTAATAATGTTTGATCGTTCAGAAATCTAGTTTAGACATCTGGATCTTACTGCTTTGACTCATAAAGACACACCAGACCACCAAAAGCTCATGAAACTCAATTACATTCAGTGACTGAATAATTAGATTTAATTCTCTCTTACCCGGTAGGTGCTGAGTTTTATTTCAACTCTTTGAGTTTGATTTCTCTTATTGTCTTCCTCTCTTCTCGTCTTATTGTCAAGTCAATAACTGAAACCTTAGTACCTGAAAGCATGGTACATGTCACAGTGATGTCTGTGACACACAGAGGGCTGGTGGGGATCCATGGGGAAAGCGATGATGTCCAAACACATCCAGGTGTGGAAACACGCCCTGTCCTTCCTCCTGAGAGCCAACCTGATAAAGGACTACATCCCTGAGGTGAAAGCTACTCTCGAGGTCCTCAAGTACCTGCACAGAGTGAGTGTGTCTTTAGCCATCTGATGGCATTTCATGAGTCTAAGAAACATAATGTTGAGGTATTACTGCAGTATTGCAGGAATGGAAAACCTGATGCGGGGATGCATCCCCTGTCCTCCTTTGAGCACTGCTCCACTACACAGTGCACAATAAAAGGGTCAACGAATTCATGAATGGTTACTTCATTTGTGCACATAGACTTGGGGTAGATTCAAGATAAATTGTGGGACCTTATGCCTCCTGGGCCACCTTCATTAAAAAGTACACATTTGTATAACTGTGAGGTCTGCTGTATGTTCTGGTTTATTAGTAGTGTTGTCTATCCATCCCTATTGCCAACATAAACCCCCTCTCATTTGGCCAGAATCGAGGCTTGGTAATTCAAACCCATAAATTCATAAAATCAGGTACTTTGTACTAAGCTTTGAACATCTACCTGCTCAGCTTTGTCTTAAGAACGGGAGTGTCATGGTGATCAAATCTCTCAAATTTTCTTTGAAGGCAAACAGGAAAGCTGAGAAGTCTAAGCAAGTTCATTACACTGATTTCTACATAGAGGAACTTAACCAACACTCCACCATGACAGTGTGGAGAAAAAATCAGGGGTTACAAGTGCAGGTATCAGTGCAATATATTCGAACTATATTCCCATATCTTGATGAATTTGTATAGATACTAATATATTCATTGTCTGTTTCCTGTAGGAAATGGAACTGACACATGAGATTTTCTCCCGTTTTCCATTTCTCCTAAACCTTCCGAGCAAGGTGCTAATTTACAGTTATGGTGCTCAAGCTACAAAGGTATACTTCTTTCTCCTCAATTATCATTCTCAATATATTTTTGTGTTATTCAATATTCTTATTACTCATCATAAAACATTTGAGCGCCTTACCTCATAACTTGTCTATGAAAGCTAAATGATGCCACCTACTCAGAATAACAGATCAGCAGTTACTTGACTTACTAGGAAATAGGAAATAGCTTGTTAGAGTTTGTTACACCTGTCACCGAGGGGTGAAAGGTATCCCTTGGAGTCCACATATGATGGATAAGAAATAATACCTCATACAGCCATCACAACACTTGCATCTCTGCTTTAAAGCCATAATTCTGACATTGTCTGGGTTATTTGTATATCAGGAAACCCACCAACGGATGCATCAGCAAGCGATCTCTGGGAGGGAAGGTCCTAACGTCTTCCCTGCGGAGGTCCCTACTCCTGTGTTCATGCTCAAAATCAGACGCACTCATCTCCTGGAGGATACATTTAGGCAACTGGGCGCCACTGACCATGAAAACTTCCCAAAACAGCTGGTGGTAAGCACCTTTTGCTTGTGGATCAACTGGTTTAGCCTGTGTTGTTAGGAATGACAAGGAGGGTAATAGCTTTTGCATTTTGCATTTTGTGTTTACTGCATTTGTGGTAGGTGTCCAATAATGAAATGTTTTTAGGTCCAGTTTGTTGACACGACAAACCTGACACTTGTGGACCAAAAGGATTTTTTCCTTCGCACGTTTAAAAAGTTGCTTGCACCTGTCTCTGGCATGTTCATATACGATGACGCCAAAACTCTTGTCTGGTTCCCATCTAAGGTAAATTATTTCCCTTTTTTGACCACAGAGAGCCGTCTACCTTGTACTCTGTTGTACTCTTCCTTATCTGTTAATCTTTTCTCTTCCCTAACAGCCAGAACATGAAACCCAAAGGTACTTCCTTTTTGGAATACTTTGTGGCCTAGCCTTGAACAACAACAGCATTGTACACTTGCCCTTTCCTCTGGCTATGTTCAAGAAACTTCTGGGTGTCAAAGTAACACTGGAAGACCTGATTGAGTTCAGTCCTGTTCTTGGAGAGTAAGTACCGTAATTTCCGGACTATTGAGCGCACCTGAATATAAGCCTCACGCACTGAATTTTTTAAAAATAATTATTTTTAACATAAATAAGCCGCACATGTCTATAAGCCGCAGGTGCCTACCGCAACATTGAAACAAATTAACTTTACACAGGCTAAAATGAATATCAAAACTAATACAATAGTTAGTTTTGCCAGTTAGATAAGTGCACTGTTGCTTTAAGAGCGCACAGTCGCAAGAGTCAATCAGAAGCTAGAACGTTAGATTGAAGACAGACGCTAGTTTGAAACCAGTGAGCTAAAGAACTTGAAGACTGGATTTGTATTGTTGTAAACTTTTATTTTATTTTCTAAAGTGTTTTGAGTTGTGTTCTGTCTACGCTGGTAGACTGTGGTTATTTTGACATTAGTTAAGTTATTGAGAGATACTGAGAAATCGCGTGGAGCTAAGCATCCATGCGGCTGCATCCATGCTAGCATCCTAGCTCCACAAAGCCACCGTAAACACAAAGCCACCGTATACAGTCACAGGTATCATAATCCATAAATTAGCCGCATCGTTGTTTAAGCCGCGAGGTTCAAAGCGTGGGAAAAAAGTAGCGGCTTATAGTCCGGAAAATACGGTATGCACACATAACTTGATAAACATCAACTGGTTGATAGAGTTATAATTTATTACTAATGCAATACTAGTGCAACATACAGTACGTTTTTGGATTGTCTTTGTGAAGGACCGACCGGTCACCCCATGTTATTTGGGGATGTGGCGACTGGACTTGGTGGTGTAGTGAGGAAGAAGAGTGCAGGAGATGGTGGTGTTTCCGTACAAAAATATATATATTTATTGACAAGGGCTCTATAGCACCCCAACACATGTGCCCATGAAATAAAACAAACAAACCGGCCGTACTCATAGTCACAGGCACTTCAGTACTCTGCACCCTGGGCACCTGCTTGCCCTACTTAGGCCCAATCACAGGCACCTGTTCGGCCCAAGCCAGGCCCCAAACCTAGGCACAGAGACTGGCCTTAAACTAAGTACATATACTGGCCATATAGCAAATACATACATATACACACAAGGCACAAAGACAAGGCACTAGTGATGGGCAAATGAAGCTTTGGTGAAGCATTGAACCATTTAGGCACATGTTTCAAAAATCGGTTCATTACTTGAAGCTTCAGTAACAGTGACCTCTCCTGGTGAAGTGCCAAGGCTGCAACTAAATTGACATTGGCACGAGGCTTCAAAACAATGACCTCTCTTCCTAGATGCTTCCATAATGATGATAAATCAATACGAACGTAATGACTGTGACAGAATGAGATACTACTACGGCTACTACGAACCAAATGAAAGTTTGTATGCTTTGAAGGCGCTACAATTCAGACTCGAAACGAGGCAACTGACTGGTTCGTGTGTGGCGCTGTGAACCACTCAGCTGGTTCATTCGGAGAAAGAAGCAGTTGCTGTTTCGCGCGTAATATGTCACGTGATTTTTTTCCGTACCAAAGCAACCTTCGAAGCAGTGGTTTTATGGTTGGTGTAGTTCAAGGTATGAAGCACGTTCCGGCGCTTCAGTGTCAGGCTGCCATCACTACAAGGCACACAGACAAGGAACAAAGACAAGGCACACAAAACAAGGCAAACGGTGTCCACACAACTAGACCCAAAACACTTTTCCTCACATCAGGGAAGTGTTTTACCTTATTGCCTCAACAAGTCCTCTTTGGTGCTCTTTACTGCCTCTCTGAAAATGTCTCTCTCAGCCAGTCCTCCTCTCATGAAACTGAGGCACCTGTTAAATAGGGCACAGCCACTTTTGGCTCAATCAGTCCAATCAGTTGCTCTTGGAGCCAACCACTCGTGGGGACGCCCGGATCTAACCATTGCGCCGGGGGAGTCTGTCTTAAAAGGGCAATCCTCCATTTTATTGCCACGGTGAGAAGGGGGAGAATTCACCTTCTCACAGTCTTCATATGTGTTTTGTTTCTGAAGGCACTTGCGGTACACCTTGTACGACTCTACTGATGATGACATTGAAAATCTAGACATGACCTATTCAGTAAGCATTTTTTAAGTTAAGCACAATTGTCATTAACTGCAAGCATAAAACCATATAATTAACAGCCACATGAAAGAAATTCATGTTTATCATATTAACAGATTACCTGGGATGACACTGAAATGGAGCTGGCTCCAAAAGAAATGGGAAAACTTGTGACAAGCAAAAACAAGTACTTCACTTCACATTTACCTTTTTTTTTCTCCATTTCTAATGACACTGGCTGAGGTTGATCTTCTCATGTTTCTACCTTCACGTAATCAGTGTAACCATCCAGATACAGACACGTAATTTTCTTTGTCATATTTGCCTATCCTTGCCAACAGGAAAGCGTTTGTGCAGGCCTATGTGAACTATGCCTTAAACAAATCAGTGGAGAGGGTGTTTAAGGAGTTCAAGAGGGGCTTCTTCAAAGTGTGTGCCAGAGAGGTGGTAGAAATGTTCCATCCAGAGGAGCTGAGGGGGATGATGGTGGGGAGGGAGGACTACGACTGGGACAAACTCAAACAGGTGATTAGTCTACCTATGATGACTATGCAGTCTTACAATGATGATACACTGGCCTACTTCATAGTTAGTATCCTTTTCAAATATCACTGGGAATTTGAAACTCTGGGTATATAATGTGTGTTATGGATTTTTGGCCCTGATGAAAAGCTGTTTTTATTTAAACAGTGCCTAGTATATCATCAGCTTTATATCTAAATCACTGTTGCTGCTAAAAACAGTATCTACATTATCTGTCTATATTACCGTTGCTGCTAAACATGTAGGCCATTCTGCATAACATTTTTGTTTTGTTTTGTTATTACACTGCTAAACTGTAAATCTCATGTAGAACACAGTTTATGAGAGCGGATACCATGGAAACCACCCTGTGATTAAAATGTTCTGGGAAGTGTTTGACGACTTTTCTCATGATCAAAAGAAAGCCTTCCTCTGTAAGTCCAGCACACACATTCCAAAATTAGTATTGGCAGACAATCTCAGGGCATAACAGGTGCATGGATGTCTGAACCTATTCTATTTGTTTTTCTTCTTCTTTTTTCTCCTTCGCCACTGGCTTCCTCTCCCTCTGTCTTCTACCCATCCCTGTGCTCTTTAAGTGTTCCTGACTGGCTGTGGTCGCGTGCCGATCTTGGGCATGGACCAGGTTAGGATGACCATACGTCCCAGGCGCGAGTCATCACAGGATCATTTCCCAGAATCCCTCACATGTCATGCCATCCTAGACCTTCCCATGTACCAGTCCAAAGAGACACTCCAGACTCTGCTCACTGAGGCTGTGAACCACAAGAGAGGCTTCTGGAAAGAATGAGGAACCCTCACAGTTCTTACATGGCGTCACAGAAATATCTCTTGCATCACAAATGTATCACACGTATCACACATGTTGACATA
The DNA here is from genome assembly GCF_900700415.2 of Clupea harengus. Lineage (NCBI taxonomy): Eukaryota > Metazoa > Chordata > Actinopteri > Clupeiformes > Clupeidae > Clupea > Clupea harengus. The sequence continues at coordinate 8,679,594 of NC_045177.1, forward strand.
TTAATGAAACCTTTTATGTAGGCTCTTCAAATAAATATAAGATTCACTTTTAAATCATCAAATTATGTTTCTCATGTGCACTAAAAGATGCTGTTTCTTTGATTTAGTGTATTATTTACAGATACGTGACTTATTAGCAATGCATGACTATGATTGACAGCACTGTATGTTGCATTTTTGACGTCTGGCTGCACAGTACTGGAACAGCATAAATTACTTACACTAATTGTGCACGTGTAATGTACCAACAGAGAACTTTCATCATCATGAGTTACAATAAAGGCCTGATGTACTCTTAAAAAGTTACCTATGTTTTCCTTCCACCATGCAATAATGTTTACGTGTACTCATGCTCATTTTTCCTGTAAAATGTATTTATTGATTACACAAGCAGAGTCCAGTGCAGAGTTTGGAAATTGACAGCCAAGAATCTAGTAAGGAGGTATTTAAGGAGATTCTGTGAAAGTTCAGTGCACTGTTAAAAAAAAAAAATCAACTACGACTGGGACTATGATGGGACAATCTCAAACAGGTTAAACAAAAACAGGTAAATCCAGGCTTGCATCACAGGCAGTTCCTTGATAAGAGAAATGATGGAATGTATTTGAAACTAATCAGTATTAATTTTCAGACTCAGATGAAGCATTGTAAGTTACTAAAAAAGTTGATCCTCACGGGCCCAGAATTCCCAATGTCTTTCATATCCAGTTGCCTCATGGCCACGTGCTTTAATTCATGACATAACTACAATAGCACACATTGGAGCGTATTCCTCTGCCCAGGGCAAAGGCTGTCTCTTTCAACGTTAATGCAAGCGAAACTGAATTCGTCCAGGTGTAATGTTCGCAAAATACTAGCGAAAACGAAACAAAAAGTGTGTAGGCGGAGCGTGAGTTTCATCCGTTCCAAAATGTAATTGTCACGAGTTGGGACCTCCGGGCCTCTAGAGGCCGCCAACTAGAGAGGCTTTTGGTGTGGTTATGTTTGTACATGCTTTCTGTGTTTGTACATGTGCTTTTGTTGACTTCCTGTGTCGGTTTTCCTTTCATTGTTGCCACCTGTCTGTTTGTTAGTTAATTGGTCTCATGACTCATAAAGTGTTGTATTTATACCCGGTTGCTTTTTGTGTTCTTTTCGGTGACTTACTCGTTTGTGTTCTGGTCAGTACTGGCTTCTAGCTTTCATGTTTCTTGTTTCAAGTGTCGAGTCTCTCAGGGCTCTCAAGTCTCTCAAGGCTGTCAAGTCTCAAGTTTGTTAGTTCCAGTTTTATTGTCTAAGTCATAGTCTTTGTAAATCTCTTGTTTTTCCTAGTCTTGTTAGAATCAACTTCTCTGTTTTTGCTCTCTGTTTTTGACTATCTTCTGAGCGTTTGGATTATATTCCACTTTTGCACGTACACTAATTCCATGTTTCATGTAGTTTTTTGGCTACTCACACAATTCCCTCTAAACAAGTACATGCAATTGATAAACATAAACCTGACATTTCATAAATGGAAAACTGGTGATGATAAAATAGAAAAATCATGGTAAAACAACAGAAAACTCTAAACTGCTCAAGGGGTTCACATACTTTCAAGCAGCACTGTATATGTGGCAAGAGGGCCAACAGTCAGCCCCCCACACTTTGAGAAACGCTGCCTTAGCAACATCCCAAACACGGCATATCCAGACCACAGCAAATGCATTGAATGTAAGATGGCAGCGCTGGTGGAATTTCAGTCCTGCACCCCTGAACTGCACACTGGTTTGTGTGTGTGTGTGTGTGTGTGTGTGTGTGTGTGTGTGTGTGTGTGTGCATAGCTGACCTTGACAGCGAAGTGAGAGTGTGTTTAAACAAATACTTTTTTCATTTACAGAATGTCATTTAAGGACGCTAATCTGTGTGCTTGATCTGGTTTCACCAGTCACATGACTTGCTTGCATGATGCTCTGTGCTTTTCTGCTGGACACGGAAAAACGCAGTCAAAACAGCACAGTTTTCTTTATCTATTGAGGTCTTATGTGCCGCGGTTCTGCTTAAGGTTTCTTCCTGATTAACAGGGACTTTTCCCTTGCCCCTGTCGCCACTTTGCTTGCTCTAAGGGGGTTCAGGCCCTGGGCTTTGTAAAGAGAATTTTATTATATAAACTGTGTGTTGTGTACATGACATGCATGTTGAGTGTGTATACATTTGTGGGATTTTTGCTCAGCATGCTTAGCACTAAGCAGTACTGTTTGTACGGTATACAAATGTGCATGTCGAGTGTGTGTGTGTATAAATGTGTGTGATTTTTGTACATACACCTAACATTGACAAGAATCTGATGATTGATATGGTGATTGATATGATGATTGATATGATGATTGATATGATTATTGATAGTAGTGCAGTTTGCTGGCTAATTGTGTTGATAGCTAACATTAGCTATTGTATCTTTTTGTGTCACCAATCGAGTATATCTGGAGAACTGCGTAATAGAGATGTATTATGAAGCATGACACAAGCAGTTCAATGTCATTTTGAGTACAATATGCTTTATTGATCACCAAAGCCACAAGAAATCATTATGATTATTTTAAAGACAAACAGTTCTGGAAAGTACAACCTGATATACCATCATGCAATGACAGGATCACTTCAGGATATTTGAATACAGGATAACAGGATACTGTTGTTTAAAATCTGCACAATAAGTGTGTTTTTCCATATGAACCAAACTGGATAATAGAACAGAAGCACAGCGTTATTATGACGGGTTCTAATAACGGGTGTGTTAGAAGATCAGAAAATAATTAAGGGGTGAATATAATTAAGTGGTGCGTAATTGATTAAGTGATTAAGCTGCATGGTTTGACCAGCAGGGCTGCCTCTGTGGAAGAGCAGTGCTCAGAGGTCAGTGCAGTCGTAGATGGTATCATTCTTCAGGATGAACCAGAGATGGCCGAGATCGAAGGACACATGCTTCACCTGTCCGCCGTAGATAGGAATGTGGGTCCAATGACTACCTTCAGGTTTACAGGCAGACGTCTGTTCCCTGCAATGGGGACATTTCACTTCTAGTCATGAAGGAACAATTTACAGTTGAGAGTAAAATGTATCACAATTATGAAATTATGAAAAAATAACTTTGTGGCTTGGAAAAAATGCAAAGGTGCATTTCCCATACAGAAGAGCTTGTAAAGACAAACCTGCGGTACACGTGTCCTGCAGAATTCACTCCATACACAGATCCGTCACTTCCCACCTCGATCATAGACAGGGCTCCAGGAATATGCTGCCAGCTGCCGTCCCCCAGACAATTAAAGGAGTTCACCCCCTACAGGGACCCAACAAAGGCTGATAATCAATTAATTTATTGATTAGTAATTATTCCACAGACAGCCCAGCCCAGCCCAGCCTTACCTTCCTCACAAAGATTTGATCCTTACTGTTAACACCCCAGCAGCTATAAGGACCACAGCTGTAGTACTTCAGGCCGCCAGGAATGTGGCGCCAGTTCATGGCACTATTACTTCCACTGTAGCCAACTGTGTTCTTCTTTGGAAGACAGAAAGGGGCATCGTGATGATTGGCTCCTGCCACAAACTGGTCTCCGCCAGCATCAATCTGCTTCAAGAGCCCTGGTCCAGAACAAAAGCATGAACTTATGATTGCTCATGATCCCATATGGAAAAGGTCTGTAGAAATCCTATTGGAATTACACTCGTCATGTACAACACTGGCACAACACATCTGTGGGAAAGAGCTTGCACATACATTTCACATAGAAATGGTACAAGGTCCTTCAACGTGCAGGTAGGTCTTAGATGAAAACAAAAAAAATGTTTTGTTACCGTATCTGAAAGGGGCCATAAGTACTGTATGTGTGTTAACACACTGTTATTATATGTACTATATCAAAATGAACATATTTGAATTTTACAATCTTTCTCCATATGGGTTGACATCATCAACTAGACACACATTATTTAAAAAAGATAAACATTTCTGTTAAATCATACCAGCACATTCCTATGGAATCATACAGGTGCACATTGAGGTTGTAGACATATTGCACTTTTATCTGTCTAAAAATGACTAGATGCAAACCTTGTCTGTATTGGTGGCCCACAATTCCATATATTATTATAAGTGTAGTTATTCTTACCAGGTACATTCACCCAGTTAGCCCCAACAAGTTTATAGATGTGATTCTCTTTGTTGACTCCCCAGACTCCAGCAGGTCCTACGGTGACATGCTTCAGTTTGCCTGGCAACTGTGTCCATGACGATCCAAACCTTGTGTAGATGTTGTCGTCTTTGTTGACCCCGAACACTTGTCCAACACCTACATCAATCTGCACCAGGGCACCAGGAGCACACTTACAGCTATACGCTGCAAGACAAAGAAATGGGGGGGGGGGGGCCTCAGATGTAGTATGACAGAGGAGGGAAAGATGGAAAACATGCACAGGATACAACAGTCAGACGAACTTACCCACACATGAAGTTGGCGACAAACAGTGCAGAGCAAAGAGAAGTGTTGCGATGCGGAGAGGCATGGCTCAGTCAGCGACTCTAACTGACAAGTGAGTCTGTAGAAGGACAGGTGAGCAGGTTTTTATACATTCTGGAATGAGGATGGGGAGTTCCCAGCGCTCCCAGTCACACCCAGTCAGAAGCATTTTGAGGAAATGAGTATTCATTTGTGGATAATTTAGAGGGTGTTAAAAATTATTGGAATGGACTGAAAGGTAACAGGTAAACAAGACGTGTGAAAAGTGTGTGTGTGTGTGTGTATGTGCGTGTGGGTATGCATGTGTGTGTGTGTAGGAGTGAAACAAAACTAGCCCCTCTCTTTCTTATTTAAGAACAAATAGTACACAGTTTTGTCTTGCGGGGACCTCAGCTTTGTTGGAAGTTGGGAAAAGTTAAATCCTAAGCAAATAAATAAGGAGCTAATTTAGTCGTCGTCTCTTGACGGTTTGAACATTCTGGGACTATGGCGTTGTTCAGACATCTTTGTGTTCTATGGACTAGTCACTTAACACGCTGGAGTTACTTTTTGGTCTTGCCTGTGTTTTTTTGGGGACATGTGTGAATCAAGTGACCTTTACATGTGATCAAGGAAATACATTTGAGACAAAAAGATAAACATCTAGAAGATGACAGTGTAATATTAGGCTAATTGTCAGGATCTTGTCAATGTAAGGTGTGTGTTTCTTTCCTCATCCGACTGCAACTTGAACCTCAATAGATAAATACACTTTTTCAGGAGTGTGGGAATGGAATTTTAGTAGTGCTGCCATCCTACATTCAATGCATTTGCTGGGGTCTGGATAAACCCTGTATGGGGATGTCGCTAAGGTTTATGGGAAGTGAGTGGCTTGTTGGAGTTAAACCGACAGGCTTAGTAAAGTTAGCAAATTAAAACTAGAAAATGCATTTCCTGAAGGAAATACCAGTGCATGAAATGCAAAAGTTAAGACAGGAAGAAGAAAAGAAAGAAGAGTGAAAGAAGAAAGGAAGAAGGAAAGAAGAGTGGAAGAAGGAAAGAAAAAAGGAAAGAAGAGTGAAAGAAGGAAAGAAGAGTGGAGGAAGGAAAGAAGAAAGGAAAGAAGAGTGGAAGAAGGAAAGAAGAAAAGAAAGAAGAGTGGAAGAAGGAAAGAAGAAAGGAAAGAACAGTGAAAGAAGGAAAAAAGAGTGGAAGAAGGATAGAAGAAAGGAAAGAAGAGTGAAGAAAGGAAAGAAGAGTGGAAGAAGGAAAGAAGAATGGAAGAAAGGAACGAAGAGTGACTCTGGATAAAGAGATAAAGAGAGAGTGAAGAGGGAAAATATTGAAAGAAGGAGAGAAAAATGGAGTGAAGCAGAGAGATGGAGTGTGAGAGAAAGTAGACTGAGAGAGATAAAGAGAAAGATGGAGAGAAAAAAAAGGAGAGTATGGAAGGTGTCTCTTAATATTCCTAGTTATACAGTTGAATGGAGAGGGACAGAGAGAAAGAGGAGCCTTGGAACCTTGGCGCAGGTGTCAGTGAAGCACAGGTGCAAGCCATTTTAATGACCCTATTATGATGTCACAATGGCCCAATGTAAGTCAATGGGACATTTTTTATTAGTTAATCTTTAATATCTTAAAAAGTATAAAGTTTAGAAAAATACATAGCTGAAGTGTCCTTTACAAGACCTAAGCGACAAAGTTTGAACGAAGTTTCTACGTTAAGCGGTTCGAGCTGAATTAAGCGCAGAAAAAGGTAAAATATATAATATAATATATAAATAAAATTGAATTGAAAATGTAATTGAACTATAACAAAATGATAGATATCAATATAAATGGATGGTCTGTCAGCTGACAAAGAGCCTGTGGAGACATGAGCATGTTGACTCAGTAGAGCCTTCAAGGATGGAGGCATTCAAAAGCAGGATTATGTTCTTATGTTCTTATGTTCATGTTCTTTGTTTAAAGTTGTACAATCAATAAACCAGGTGTACTTAATAGGCGGACTCCGGTCCAGATCCGGACCCAGACTCAATCTAATTTGGACAGAAGCCAAAATCAACATCAACAAGAGTAAAAGAAGGGAAGAAGGAAAGAAGACTGAAGAAAGGAAAGAAGAGTGGAAGAAGGACAGAAGAAAAGAAAGAAGAGTGAAAGAAGGAAAGAAGAGTGAAAGGAGAAAAGAAGAGTGGAAGAAGGAAAGAAGAAAGGAAAGAAGAGTGGAAGAAAGAAAGAAGAGTGAAAGAAGAGTGGAAGGAAAGAAGAAAGGAAAGAAGAGTGGAAGAAAGAAAGAAGAGTGGAAGAACATTTACATTTAGTCATTTAGCAGACGCTTTTGTCCAAAGCGACGTACAACACTGTAAACCTGAACAAGTTCAGAGTACTTAAAACTTTTGATGTAACCGATTACATAATAAAATTTGAGTACATATATTATTATTTTTAAGTAAACTTAACTTAAAAATGATACATCGGCTAAACTGATTTATTTTGTTATCGTTTTCATAATTTTTAAGTTCTCTGAACTTATATTCAAATATTTTTATACTTAAATCTTTTAATCTCTATGTACTAAATTATTTTCACTCAACACACTTGATTATTCTGAGTAGGTAATACTTAAATAGCTAACTTTTTTTAAGTGAGCACTACTTATTTTCAATTATTGACCACATATACTGATTTTCTGGTTCTGTTTACAAACTGACTTTAAACTGATAGTTACTCTACAAGAAACATTCAAATCTATGTAAGATTTCTATTAAAAAGAGTGAGATGAGAAAAACTTAAGAGGTATCACATCGTTTATATTTCTTGTAAAACAACTGACAAAATAAAAGATTACATCAAAGCTTTAAGAGGCGCGCGCGCACACACACACACACACACCGTTAGGCGTATATGTACATATATATATATATATATATATATATACTGTATATATATGATAGTTAAACTTTCCTATGTTGTTATTATGTATAATCCATTGTATGCTTGTGTAAGAGACACAAGTGTAATGCTGAAAGAATGTGTTCTGTGAAACGCTCTTGCTGCAATAAACACATACTGATTTCATGCTTGTGCAAGACATATTCTGAGCTAAAGGCCAGTTATGGTTGAAACCACTTCTGCAAATCGATATGGTTGAGAATCATGGCTGTAATGCAGTGGTGTGGTGAACACGAAGGAGTTTTGCAACAACAAGTGTCATTAGGCTGGTGCGCAGAGACTAGTGTCTTGTTAGGTCAGTCAGAATGGTCCGCGTGCAGAGGTGGGTGTCTTGTAAGGTCAGTCAGAATGGCCCGCGTGCAGAGGTGGGTGTCTTGTAAGGTCAAGCAGAAAGGCCTGTCCCTAGGGATGAGACTTGTTTTCGAAAAACAGGCCTATAGGCCAGGCAAAGTAGTGTTTTTCGACAGACAAATTGTAAAATAATTTTTTGCAGCTTAGATCATTTCTCTGAGGTGTCCAGAACAACATACTAAAAGTCCTAAGAAATCCTAGTTGAGGAAATATGTTAAATTCTCATCAATCCGAGATGTGTGCCAATAAGGCCAGGCAACATTACACCCCAATGGGGCTATTTTTTTCCTTTACTCCTATCAAAATGAAACTTTACACAATGAAACTACCCATGAAAAGTAAACATTTTTGTATTACAAGTTTCTTTGAAAATTAATTTTAATATGCAAATGAGCTATACACTAATCGAATATGCCCAAAATACACCCAAATAGGCTTAATTTTTTCCTTTACTCCTACCACAATAAAACTTTACATAGTAAAAGTATACATGAAAAGTAACTTTTTTTGTATTACAAGTTTCTTTTGAAATGAATTTGAATATGCACATGAGCTCCACACTTATTGAATACGTCCTTATCTGCATAGGCAGAAACACCATTCAAATGTATAACAAATACATCGCCCCAATCTTCATTCAATCATCCTACTGCCAATGGGTGATGGCAATGCTGCTTTTAGACTGGCCTCTAACCTGAAAACTGCCTGGCTTGGTAGTACCTGCCAGGGGTATAACCCCCCACCGGTATAGTCTTCAGGGTCACAGAGGCACACAAGCCTCCCCACCACGACAAGGTAGCAACAACAGGGGAGTTTTTTTAGTTTTTCTTTTTAAAGTTTTTTTTTTTTTTTTAAATCCAGCCTGGATCCTCGACCCCTTCTCTGTGGCTCTTGGTTCTGGCACCCCCTATATCAGTTCCTGGTTTGTTCTTTGCTTAATTCTTCCCCTCTGGGTCGTATTCATCTGATAAATCAGGCAACTGTGAGTTTGTGCAGCTAGTACCACGACATTCTCCGCAAATGGCAGTGCAAGGGAGTCCATGTTTTTTGCATGTGCATCTCTTTGTGCTGCAGTCTTTCTTGCAACTACAGCGGACTACATCTAGTATTTCTGGTGGTGCCGCAGGCTGATCGGTCATTATTGGCATAAATCTCCCATCCAAAACATGCCACCCCCAGTCTTTTGGGTCCATACGTTCACTTCCTCCTTTCCACTCCATCATTTGGTAAATGACCCGAAGACTATGGAACTTTGCAGCTGTTGACGTTGGAGGGAGAGTTTGAGGTTCCACTGGAGATGAGTTCTGAGTTACTTTATCACAGAATCGCCTGTATCTCAGCATATCCAGTGATTCATCTTTTTCGCCCCCATACAGTGATACTAGAGCTTTTTCACCTGCTGCAATGATGATGCCTTTTCCCACATTTTCCTGTGACTGGCTGAACACCTTAGCTTGTTCGAGAAAGCTAGTGTCATTCTTTACTTTTTTCAGTGCCATTCCCTTTCCTATGCCAAATAGACGAGACGTAGAATCACAGCCTAAAATGGCATGGATAAAGAGGAGATTGTCACACACCTTGGGACCAAGTAACTCCTTCGTCTACTTTATGCACCATATCCGTCTTGTTTTTGTTGCTTTCTTTGGTTCTGATGCCAGAAACAGCTCCTGTGCATTCAGATCAGCATGATGCAACAAGAGTACTAACAAGTCTGTGTCATCACCTACTAAGACTATGTCTTTTGTTCTGGCAGAGGCAATGGCAGTTTGGACAATGAGCACATCTGCATCGTGCTTTGCATGGTCTGTGATACACCCAGCCTTCTCAAGTTTAGCACTGAGATAAACCAAGAACCGTTGTTTGTTTTCCTTATTGTTAAGGAACTGGTCCTTTTTGGATTGGATGATCATGTCACCAGAGAAGTGTACAGTCACATCGGGAGTAGCACCTGTCCGACGCAGTTGAGTGGCATCTTTTATTGTTGGTTCTTCTTTGTAGCCATCAAAGACTATGATAGTAGTCTTACCATATTTCTGACATATCTGACATATTTAACTATACCGGCGGGGGGTTATACCCCTGGCAGGTACTACCAAGCCAGGCAGTTTTCAGGTTAGAGGCCAGTCTAAAAGCAGCATTGCAATCACCCATTGGCAGTAGGATGATTGGATGAAGATTGGGCAGATGTATTTGTTATACATATGAATGGTGTTTCTGCCCTTTGCAAATTAGGACGTATTCAATAATTGTGGAGCTCATGTGCATATTCAAATTAATTTCAAAAGAAACTTGTAATACAAAAAAAGTTACTTTTCATGTATACTTTTACTATGTAAAGTTTTATTGTGGTAGGAGTAAAGGAAAAAATTAAGCCTATTTGGGTGTATTTTGGGCATATTCGATTAGTGTATAGCTCATTTGCATATTAAAATTAATTTTCAAAGAAACTTGTAATACAAAAAATGTTACTTTTCATTGGTAGTTTCATTATGTAAAGTTTAATTTTGATAAGAGTAAAGGAAAAAAATATCCCCATTGGGGTGTAATGTTGCCTGGCCTTATTGGCACACATCTCGGATTGATGAGAATTCAACATATTTCCTCAACTAGGATTTCTTAGGACTTTTAGAATGTTGTTCTGGACACCTCAGAGAAATAATCTAAGCTTCAAAAAATTCTTTTACAATTTATTCTACTTTTGGCTCCAAAAGGGGTTAGTTTGCCTGGACTACTATGCAGGCCGATGGAGACAGCCAAGCATTCATGGAGGGGTCTCGGGATAGGAGATGCAGACAAGTCAAGGACAGGCGAAGTATCAACTCTGATATTTAAAGAGGTTGTTTTCGCTACAACAATATCTTGCACGCACAGACATTTGCAGAATGTACAGAATATGAACATGCCCATATAAGCTTATGTGAGCACTTATATAAAAGCTGGCTGCGCCCAGCTGCACTTTGGAGTCATGTGCATGATCTTGTTCGTGTCATCTCTCCCCTTTTGCAAAAGATAAAGCTGGTCTCTGTCTCATTAATATTAACTTCTTAATATTAATTTTCTAACAATATAGGTATATTACCAACAATGTGTTACAGGTTCTTTAAAAACACTGATGAAAGGCACGATTTGTTGCACACACAGCAGTTTACCCACATCTGAAAAACAGATACACAATCAAACAGGCGCTCGGCGGCGACCTGACTCCGAAATTATTGCTATGTCCCTGTTGTAGTGGTCATCAGCTCGTAGGCGATGATGAGCTATATGACAAGGCAAAACATTTGTCTGACCACTACAACAGGGACATAGCAATAGTGTTTCTTGCACAACTCCTATCATGCAGGGCCTGTTCTAGAGCAGATTGCTCAGCAGTCCTCAGTCTCCCAATTTGCCAAGATGCCGATTGTGGATTATCACTCCGTAACATCCACCTTCGGTAAGGTGTGCACTGCCCTGCTATTGTTTATGACATCTGTGACAGTGGCAACAGCCGAATGATCCTTTTCCAAAAGACCTACCTGAGGGGCAGCTTGGGTAGGAGAGGCTGAATGGGCTGGCTATCCTGTCCATTGAAAAAGCCTATCATGCATCACCACCTTTATGTTTGAAAGGCATCGTTAGGCTTGCATGTGTGCTTTGCCTCTGGCTGTGCTCAGTCAGCCTGTCGGCCTTGACGTTCAGATTTTGCGTCTAAATTAGCTATATCGTATCGTCTCGTCACATGATCAAATAGAGACTTGACATTGGACAACAAAATATATATATTACCCAGCAATCATCATTGCATATATGTATATGACAACAATACCAACGGAAATAAGAAATTATTCATTTAATTGAATGGATTTTTTTGTAGGATAAGCATATCATTGTGTTATAGATTGCTACCGACTATTTCCCTTTCACAAAATAATAAAAACCATGACAGAGATAGGTTTGGCATTTCGAGGGTATAAATTGCATAAGGTACTTCGGAATCTTTAGAATAATTCATCTTAGATCACGGATGTGTTACCATAGCGATACTAACAGGTAGCCACTTTTCATGAATACTAGTTTGTGAAAGACCCAGAGAAAAGCAACACAAATATCCGACGAGGCAAAATCCCAGACGATTTTGGAATCCCTGCCGGACGCATTTTTTAGGTCTCAAAAAGAGGACATGTCCGGGTAAAAGAGGACGTCTGGTCACCCTACCTGGTGAGTTGACGTTGTCTAGCTATGATGTTAAAACGTGGACACTTAGCTAAATGTTCACGGTAGATTACCTGTTAATAGTAATTTAAACCAGTCAGGATAGGTGACAACTAATACTATACACTATAAGTGTGATGTTCCCTGTCATGTAATTAGCTAAACTTGTGTAATTACCGTATTTTATGTGCATGTATGCTAGCTGTTTTAGCCACATGGCTATGGTGCTAAACGTGAATAAGCTAGGAGACATATGTAAATGAAGGAGAGAAATACCTGTGTCTTTTGACATAAATACACACTGTATGTTCAAATTACGAAGTAATGACATGGACAATGAACTATTTAGTCCTAGTGTTGACGAACGATGAAGTTCTAAGAATGTAAATTTGCTAATCGCCACACAGGTGTGTACAGGCTGGTTTTTTCCCCACCCCTGAATGCCGCATCAACGGTTATTGTGAAGATCCGAAGTGGGCCATTCTACTACATATTTTAGATAGTTACTATACCACACTGAATGTTCTAGATAATTTAACTTAACATTTAAACTTGAGCAACAAAATATCCTTATTAGCATCCCCCTAGACTACTTAATGAACTTCCAAATTTAAACATATTGTAACAAATCATGGAAGTGTGGAATATTTGTTATGGCTTTTTATTAAACACTAAACACAACACAATGTCAAAATGGCACGGGCTTTATGCCCTGGTACAAGTTATCACAGACAGACTGTGCTACTGTCACACACCTGTATAAATTCCGTCCCAACACAGAACAACGACATGCAATTAGAACAGTAAGGAACATTGTTAAGGAACATCGTTGGGCGCTAGTGCATCACATAGAGAAAAGTATGTGCCCGCCGCACGGCATTATGGGGCGACTATGCCGGCACGTTACACAGCCCCCACTAAGACTGGTTGGTGTCCTCATCAACCCAAGTCCTTACAACAAAGTCCTTCAAATGTGCCGGCAATCTGTGCTGTCGAGGTGTGCGCCCTGCGGGCGCGACAGTCGGCACAGCAGCCAGCGCAGCCTCCGGAGCTGCCGATGGGGCTGGCACCAGTGTTGCCGCTGTTTCACAGTCTATCTCAGCTCCAGCCGGTGCCAATGGCCAGTACGGGGCCAGCCGATCGCGATGGAGGGTCACAACCTTCCGCCGCCCTAACACCCGGACCCGGTACACCACATCAGACAGTCTTTCCAGTACAGTACACGGTCCTACCCACTGATTAGAAAGTTTAGGTGAAATACCTTTTTTCCTTTCAGGGCAGAATACCCACACCTTGTCACCGGCGTGGAACTCTTGCCCACAGCAGCGTGTTTTGTAAGCCCGCTTCTGTCGAACTCCGGCAGCGCACATTGCCCGTCTGGCCATTTCATGCACTTCTCGCATCCTCTCACACAACTGCCTGTAGAATTCAATCCCAGGTTTTCCATCAATCTCTGGCTCCGGGGGTGAGTCAAACTCTAGGTCAATGGGTGTGCGCAGCTCTCATCTAAACATTAGGGCTGCGGGGGTGCACTTCGTCGAGTCCTGCACTGCTGTCAGGTATGCCCAGAGGACCATGGGCAGGTGGCAGTCCCAGTCCTGCTGTCGACGACTGCTTAGAATGGCCAGCTGAACAGCGAATGTCCGGTTGAACCGCTCCACCAGCCCATCGCTTTGTGGGTGGAGCGGCATCGTCCGGGTCTTCCTGATACCCAGTCGTTTGCAGACTTCACTGAATACCTCCGCTTCGAAGTTCCGCCCCTGGTCACTGTGGAGCTCTTCTTCACTGGCATCCAACTCCAGAACGAATGGTAGCTGGGGGTTTGGAAACGCCAGGACTGGGGCCTCGGACAGTGCTTTCCGAAGTTGGTGGAACGCGTCATTGCAGCTCTGTGTCCACAGAAACGGCTGGCCCTTGTGTGTCAGTTGGTGCATTGGGCTGGCAACCGTAGCGAAATCCTGGATAAACCGTCGATAATAAGATGCCAGACCCAGAAAACTCCTGAGTTCTGCCACATCACGAGGAGCAGGCCAGCTTTTCACCGTGTCCACTTTAGCTGGGTCAGTGGCCACTCCCGCTTCCCCCATGACATGGCCCAGAAACCCAGTCTGTCTCCTCAACAGGTTGTATTTCTTTGGGTGCAATTTTAATCCAGCCCCGCGGATAGCATTGAACACTTTCCCCAAACTCTCCAGAGCCCCTGAAAAGTTGGATGCATAACATAAAATATCGTCCAGATACACTATGCAGCAACTACGTGGCATGCCCGCCAGAACTCTTTCCATCAAGCGTTCAAAAGTTGCGGGTCCATTACACAGTCCAAATGGTAGCACTTTGAATTGCCACAACCCCTGCCCGATAGTAAATGCAGTCTTTGGTCGGGCTTCAGGGGCTAGTTCTATTTGCCAGTACCCGCTACGTAAATCCAGCAAACTAAACCAGCTGGAGCCAGAGATGCTATCAAGCGCATCATCAATACGGGGGAGGGGGTATGAGTCTTTTCTCGTTACCTGATTGAGGCGCCTGTAGTCCACGCAGGACCGCCATGAAGAGTCTTTTTTTGTGATGAGGACTGCCGGTGCTGCCAACGGGCTGTTGCTGGGTTCAATCACCCCCGCCTCTGCCATTTCCTTGACCTTCTGTTCTGCTAAAGCTCTCTTGGTGAACGGCAGTCGGCAGGGACAAAGTCGAATTGGGCGGGAATCTCCGGTGTCGATTTCATGTTGCACCAAACTCGTGCGGGTACAATCCTCATCCCTAGCAGCGAAAATGTCGACATACCTGTCGAGTAGGTCTCGTACCTGGCTGCACTGACGTTCATCCAGCCCTTCACAGCTGCGCAAACACATCTCCTGTAGGGCTTGTTTCGTCTCGGCGGAGGGTGGCTTGCCTCAACTCGGTGGCGGCTGGCTGTGATGTGGGCTGGAGGTCGGGGGCGCTGGGGGTGTGGTTTGAGTGTCCGAGAGAACACGCTGGACATGAGGCTATGTTTGTTTCTGTCTTCGATGGCGCCTCCGTGCAGGAGTACTCGCTCTGTGCTCCTGAACTAGAGGCGCGGCTTGTGTTGGCGATGTCGCGAATCCTTGCCGAGCCTGACAAGAATTCTCCGTTGCCTGTAGAGACACAGTGTCCGCTCCCAGTTGAAGCTGTGCCTGGGAAACATCCACCATGGCCCCCCATTTCTCCAGCAAATCCAAACCCAGGATACACTCGTCCTGAATGTTCGCCAACCAGAACTGGTGGTGGGTTGTCACCTGGTTAATCCTCACACGCACCACTTTCCTCCCGTTCAGGTCAGCACGCTCACCAGTAACGGTGGTGATGAGCATTTTCGTCGCTTCCCAGCCTGGGGGTCTCGCGGTCAATGTGCCGGGGAGTATGCCAGGTCGCACTAGTGAAATGGTGGAGCCCGTATCGGTAAGTGCGCGACACAGGGCTCCATCCAACACACAGTCCACATACAGTCCTCTGGTTTGACCTAGTCGCCCCAGTCGCAGGTGGTCATGAATCAAGGAGGTGGTCGATATTGAAGGTGACATCCCTCCCGCCGTGTCACCCTCCTCTAGTTTAAATGTGCACGGGGCGCCGGAGTCGGGCAGTTCCTGGATACGTGTCCAGGCTCTCCACACCTGTAGCAGCCTTCGTTCCTTGTGGCCCTCTTCGGCCCTCGCCAGCTGCGTTGAGGGGGGTTAGCTGATGCTTGTCGTGTCAGCTCCAACTCTTCTTCAGTCGCAGGTGGTCATCAGTCAAGGAGGTGGTCGATACTGAAGGTGACATCCCTCCCGCCGTGTCACCCTCCTCTACACTGTAGCAGCCTTCGTTCGTCGCGGCCCTCTTCGGCCCTCGCCAGCTGCGTTAAGGGGGGTTAAGCTGATGCTTGTTGTGTCAGCTCCAACTCTTCCTCATCCTCGCTCATCTCCACCTGGCGTATGCGGTGTCTGTTTTCCGTTGCACATAAGATGTGCTCAACCCGCTCTGCCTCATCCAGGGCCGACACCAGCGAACGAGGAGTGCTCAGGCGAATGTGCTCCCTC
The DNA here is from genome assembly GCF_900700415.2 of Clupea harengus. Lineage (NCBI taxonomy): Eukaryota > Metazoa > Chordata > Actinopteri > Clupeiformes > Clupeidae > Clupea > Clupea harengus. Next base: position 8,695,581 of record NC_045177.1, read on the forward strand.
AATCGCACCGGATGGACACCTCGCACAAACGCCTGTAGCACCAGCTCGTCTTATTGGCTTTGGTTGAACGTTGGGTAACCTCGCCGTGCATACAGTCGGAGGTCTGCCGCAAACGCTCCCAGGCTTTCCACGTCACCTCTGTGCCTGGAGGCGAGTTGATCTCGAGCGTCATCGGTGAACACTCTCCGCCCGTATCTGCGTTGTTGGGCGGCTTCGATGGCGGGCCAACTTGCATGTTCTTCGGGGGGCAGGTCGACCAGTACCTGTAGGGCCTTCCCCTCCAGTGCCAGCGCCACCTGGACTCCCGTTTCCTCCGCCGACCAGCCGTTCAAGTTCGCTGCCAGCCGCACTTGGACCAGGTATGTCTCTAGTGGGTTCTCGCCATTATAGCGGGGCAGCTTGGTGTTGGTCCGACGGGGTGCCTCTGCCATCGTGGGTCGCTGCTCTGGGTCCCTTGAGAGGGCGGGTCGTAGCGGATGCAGCGGCCAGCTGTACGCTCCCCGTTCTCCAGCTTGTGGTCCTTCTAGGGGCGGGGGGCGTGGTTCTTCGCCTAGAAAGCGCGGCATGCTTGCTCCGTCCGGTCTCCCAAGTGAGTGGTCCTGAGCGCTAGAGAAATTACATAGAGAAAAGTATGTGCCCGCCGCACGGCATTATGGGGCGACTATGCCGGCACGTTACAATATAGTGAAATATAACACACACACACACACTAGCATATTACACACTGTTATTAGTAGCATTTATCTTTCTTCCCATTCATCCTGAAATTACGTATGATGTACTGATACTTTTATAAATATCATTTCATACTTTTGCTGTTGTTATTGTGGGTTTGGGTGGATATCTTGATGTAATTAAGCACTACTGCAGTCCTCCTAAACGAACCTAGAGATAAGATACCCCTGAGTGAACCTAGTGACAGATATTGTAGATTTTCGTTGATAATAGTGTCTACCCAGAGTCTCTCTGTAGACACAGGGTTACACACACATTCGCAAAAGAACATTACAGTAAGGCAGCTGACTTCAATTGCTTTCTAGTCGAAGGTATAAATAATAAAACCCTTCTTTTTGTGTTTTTAAATCTTTAATGAGTTTTTTTTTTGTATCTGGGATGGATGCTCAAAAAAATGGTGTAGCCTACTCTGACCATGAGAGTCTCTGAGAGACTCTGAGAGTCTGTGTTGTGCTCACTCTTTCAGGGGATCTGAAAAAGAGAAACAAGCTACATTCACTTCCTTCATGTTGAAAGCATTGTGGTAAATCACGAAAGGCTGTTAATGGGTACAACCTCCTGTATCAGCTAATTTTGCGTGTTGGTCTACACAACGAAAAAAAATCGAAAACAAGTTACCAGTCGTAATCTAGACACCCACCGCTACTGAAATATGTAAGATTGATTGATTAAAGATTTTTCGATCTATAAATGTTTTTAACTGTTTGTCACTTTTGTTGGTCGGGTTACGATACATGTATGTTTATGATAATCGCTGCTAGACTCTCACTGTTCTTGTGCTCCCACAGCTCATTCACTTTGAAATACTGAAAAGAAATCTAAACTATCGAAATAGTGCTTCTTTAACTACTACTAATTGACCATCATCTTAGTGCTGCTTATGTTTTGCAACTGTAAAATGCAGATGCATGTGACATCTTCATGTAAACAGTTTGGTGTAAAGTATTTTCCGTATTATTTCAATACAATACTGAACACTCCACACTATACACATTACATAACCATATTGCTGTCAGTGTCAACTAGACACCTCTCCACTTGTATCCACTTGGTGGTCAAAATCAGTTTTAGGGCTTCTACGCAATTCTGCTGCCACCCTGTGGATTTTTAAGGTACCGCAACTGCCGTAACCTATGCATTGCTTTGCTCTGATTGCTGCTCGGAGAAATCCGCATGTTCTATTTTGATCATGTCCGTGCTGGTTAGTGTCCTGTGTAGAACAGCATACCAATGCTGCTCACGGTGTTTTCCCCCTTAGGCCATCTTATAATCAACAGACCTCAGTACAGACCAGCATTGTCCATTGAAAAAGTAGTTTAGTTCCGCCATGGGTGGTTATTAATGCCTGTTTCCCCTTTTGTTCTGTCAGGGTTGCTATTAAACAAAGCACTTTAGCAACAACATAATCAAGAATATATTCACCGTAAATATGCAATTTTGGAACATGCTACAGAGAGTTAAACTCTTCCATTGCAGCCATGTAGAACAACAGGCCTGCCCCAGGTGATTTGAAGATGATCTGTAGCCTCTCATAGGTAATAGACAAAGACTTCACTGCGTATCAGGGTTTCCCTGCATATGAGTAAATGTGTGTGTTATCCCTTTTGCATTGTTTTGCAGACTTTCTCCAAAATATCTCATGGCCCTCCTTTGGCTTGGCCAACAAGTCGTGAGCACCAGTAACTGGGTCTGGTTCCATTGAGTCGGTCTCTCTCATGCAGCAGTAGAGTTCAGCAGAGCTGGACGGACTCACGTGAGCAGCCTGTGGAGTCGCCTGAAGGCCCTGTCTTCTCACGCTCATCCATAGGAACGTTTTTTCAAGACAAGCATCTCCTAAAGAACCCCTTCCTAGAAGATGCCTTATTGCGAAATTACCTGCGGAGACATTTACCTTCACGGGTAGGTCAGACCGTCAGTCATTTGAGTAGTTTTTACAATTATAGCTCTAGCTTGACTGTTTAAATGTTTTCACCACTTTCCTGGTTTTTCTTTGTTTGTTAATACTGTCACTGTTCTGCACTGTTGTTATACTGATGAACTTTTAACAAATCTAATGGACATGTTTTTCGACCTGTGATGAAGACAATATGGTAAATATTTGGCCATTCTCTGGTCAGGACAGTAAAATTACTTTTTGTGGCAATTCTATTTCTCAGGACGCGGAGGAGGACTTGACTAAGTTTGGGGAGCGCATTGTGCAGGAGATCGATGCTCTGGGTCTGGAGTGTGAGGAGAACCCTCCTCGCCTGAAGCACTTCGATGCGTGGGGCCGCAGGGTGGACCTCATCCTAGACACAACTGAGTAAACCTCATCTTTCTTATCTAAACTCCTTTCAGCCGCGTGTACCAGATGTCTAAGCTCTTCCTCTACGCTCCTTCAGCTGGTCTGTACTCCTGCCCTCTTGCTATGACTGATGGAGCAGCCATTGAAAGTCATTGAAAGGGTTTTGCTAACCTCTAGCTGCCATTCCTGCATTGAGTTTATAGTACAACTGCATTGATTTTGCATCGTATGTTTTGTATTCATGCATGTCACCTAGTCGTTAGGCTGCCTGTAATATAACTCACAATAAAACCATGTAGTAGAAAAAGAAGAAGAAAAACCAATAGTGTAGAGTACAGTGAAGTGTGTACTAGATCAGAATAAAATTATATGTATGTTTGATGTATTATTATTATTATTTACAATATCTATCATTATTTAGAGCACCTCAGATGTGCATGCATTCACTGTGTCAACAGCATTAGAGAGTACCTACTCTGAGTGTATAGCAATCCATAACGCATCCCCATTGCATTTCATACACTGTGTTCTATGAACATCGACATCAAATACATGGGCATAAACAGGGTAATGAATAATAAAACGCCTCGAACGCCTTTTGTAGGACCAAACATTAGAACAATCATTAAGTTCAGATTAATTGCTAAGGAAAAAGCATCAGATGTATGGTTTTATATGTCTGGGGCTGTAACTTTGAAGTTTGGCTGAAATTATCTTGCAATGCAGTTTCATGTCTGAGTCTTTACCTTAATCAGAAGAACCTGTGATGGAGGCTTACAGAGAGGACAGTGGTGTGCTCCATATGACATTCATGGTCTATAAAGAGTCTTACTGCCCTCTTTCAAATGTTCTGTACCGGTAAGCTTTCAGGGCCTCATTGAGCTGAACTATGTTGCAGTATTTGCCACAAAAACAAAAGAAACAGAAAAAAAAAGAACAAAACAAATAAACACACACATTGGTGTAAGAGGGTGGTTTATATACTGTTGGCTATGATATTCAATGTATGAATATCTGTATATACCTATAGTCTATGTTTTATTTCATTAAGGTCACACACATATCAGTTTTGAAAAAAGTAGTATATTTAAAAAGGCTTACCATTATAATTTGACGTCCACAAAAGTGTCATCTTTGTGTTTTTTGTGATTGTGTTTTGTTCTGATAATGCTGCTTTCATTGATTTTATGAATGCATTTTATTTTGAAGAAAAATAAACTTCATCCATGCCAGCAGGGGGCGGAGTCATGGAGTGATCTCCTGGACGTTCGTGGTAAACGTTCTTTCTCAAGTTCAAGAAAAACTGCGAGAACGCAAAAGTATTGAGACGCTGTTGCCCTGCCTCAGTTCTTTTCCTGCATTTCTGGATACTATCTGTCAGCTCGGTGCCGTCGCTGTGGTACCCGTTACAATATGAAACATCAAAACTAGTAAAACACAAGAGAGATCAGGTTCTACTTCTGCACAACGGAACTCTTGATATGTATTTTATCCACTGACGCCACTATTCCCAAAACGGAATATTGTCTTTCCTACTCCAGGGGATATTCTGCATAGTGAATAGCAGGGGAGCTGTCCAAGGTGCTGGATTAGAACCACAGGGATCAGTGCTCATGGAGGCAGAAGAGTCATATTCTGTTATGGGATGGCCATCTCAGTAGCGTTAGTTTCTAGCAAGAAAACATGTGAATTTTAAATAAATGTCAAAGAACTTTATAACAGTATTTAATATTATGGTCAATACGTTATCAAAATGTCTTTTCGCTTCCCTTTAAAGTTTGTCAAAGTAATGTGCTAGTAATGTGCCACTGGTTTTAGACACACTACCACAATATTCGTTTACTTATTACATTAAATTAAGATAATGAAAATCAGCAACAGAATTGTAAGGTCATCATACCTGATGTATTCAAGTCATGTTGTGGCCATTCCTGTGTTGGGATATGAAAACGAGGGTTTGCGCACAATGTAAAGTAAGAATCATTTTATTAATCTGAAAGCTGTGTTCTGTTAACCTTGCGTACCCATTCCTTTAGATACCGTAAGACTTTATACAATGGCACACTGGGAGAACTTCTTTTTTGGCAGAGTCCTGACGCACTCTGGTAAATCTGAAATGTTTGGTTGGGATCACTCCTTACGTGTACTTGAAAGGGTTTTACAGCTACATTGTAAATGGAGATGATGTTTGATTCTGTGGTGCTATATTCATTTAAAGAACAATATGTGAATTGATGCATTAAAAAATGTCTGGCTTGACATTGTCATCGACATCGTCTCATGTGCTTACTCCACTGTAGCTTTTGCTAACATGCATCCTTGGGATCCTCGTCAGAGATCAGATGGGGTTAGTAACAGTCTAGAAGCTTCTTGATAGCAGACGCAGCTGAAATGGTACTTTTCATTCTATGTTTTTAAGTCCAAACCCATGACATCCTGTGGAGGGAAGCTGTGTAAGTAATCTGTGTGAACTGCCTGACTTCAACCCAACACACTGCCACTTAAGAGGTGCATTATGCTGGTTGGTTCTGATGGCAGCTTCTCCAGCACTCAAACAGACAACATCGGTAGCAGTGCACCTCGTGTGTTTGAATAGTGTTTGATGGTGTGGAGCATCGGCTGGTTTGCACTTGGTGACCTCCTTTCTGGTCTCCACTGCAGTTTCATATTAGCCTCTCACTTAAATAGTGTCTACATTATGGTTGTGAAGTAGAGTGTGAAGAATTACAAAAAGCAAGACCATCGCGCTTCAGTGTTAACACATTGACATAAGTGCATTAATGCACCGATATTACACAAGGCAATTAATGTGTACGCAGTGTTGGAAGCAGATGGAACATGCGTGTAATTTGTGGTTCACTGAACCAGCTGTGTCTGAGACGTAGACAGGGCACAATCTGGAAAAGATGCAAGATCCTAGAGGAGCGGTGCCAAAGTGGATGATGGAGTTTGCAGAGCAGGCAAAACCATATTAATACATGTATGGGAAACAGCCTAGCACAGAGGGCAGCAATGCGTCCATGGATACTACAATTTCTTCTGTCCCCTATCCAGTGCAATGACCATCTAGGCACATATTAGTCTCTACTGATATTTGCCCTAATTATTTAACAATGCATGAGTTGCAAGGAACAGTTTACATTAGGAGGAAGTGTATTACTGCTAATATATCATGTTAACTCATTATTCAGGGTTAATTCACCCCTGGCAGTATCCTTGTTAAGTAGCCATGTAATATACGTATAAATCCAATTAGCCATTAGTCATTGTTGAAGTGTGGCTTACTGCTTCCACTGTTGAGTACCATCGCCTTTGTAAAAGAGGGGCAGAGACCAGCCGTCCAAAGCCAAGCCAAGCAGAATCTCCTGCAGTCAGCCCAGGGATGCGTTTTGGAGGTCGATCTGGGGAGGAAACTCCACTTCCCAGAGGCGGTACTGTCCACAACCCTGAGACCAGACATCATCAAGCCCAGCACTGCTGACCCGCCAACTGGAGAGTGTTGTGGTTAAGGGTTGAAACACTCTAAGAAGGTTGGGGACCACCTGACGACCCCTCCTCCAGGCCAAGGCTTCATCCATTAGAAATGGATTGAAAATTGCATCTTTGATGTATTACAAAACTTCAGGATGAATACCACTCTACCAAAAGCAATCTACATGAAGACCACCTTACAATATAGTACACTTCAGGTAATGGTTTTCTCTGGGCAGTAGAACATGTATTTTATTTTTTCCTTTCAAAGTGCTGGCTGTGTACGTGTATCCTTCAGATGGGCTACAGACACACACTGCTGTCTGAATATTCACATTACAGAGACTGAGGCTAGGAAAAAGTGAATACAGACCTTGGGTGAATCCACTCATGCACTGGGTGAGTAAGACCGGTAGATTCATCCAGATGTCCAGAAACTGTCCAACATCCTTGGAGTTTTAACAATTAGTGGATGCAGAAGGGAAGGCCTGGTTAATAAGATCCCTAACAAACTGGGCTTTCTGCTGAAGCAGTTGCTTGCATATCCTAAAAGGTGGATTCAGACTAAAAGGTGAGTATGAAGCACTATTTCCTTAATCTTAAAATGATGAGCAAATATAAAGAATACCATGTTGTTTAAGCCAGGATGCATCTTCTTACGTGTGCTTTCTCGCCGTGAGTTCAGGATGACACTGCAAACTCTGGGGCCCATTGGTCCAAACGGCTGAGACACTCCACAATGCCACACTGCTATTTTAACACGTTACTCAGTAACTTATGGTTATTTGTATTGCAGGGGGCGATGAGTAAGGCTTTCACATCTTATCTACAGTACAGGTAAGAGATCATTCTGTGGAATAGTAGTTTTCCCTGCCAGCGCATTCTTGGATTTGGGACAAGAAATGTGAGCTAAAGGCACTAGAGCTGTCTATCATGGTTCCAGGAGCTGTGTGTCATGGTTCCAGGAGCTGTGTGTCATGGTTCCAGGAGCTGTGTGTTATGGTTCCAGGAGCTGTCTATCATGGTTCCAGGAGCGGTGTGTTATGGTTCCAGGAGCTGTGTGTCATGGTTCCAGGAGCTGTGTGTTATGGTTCCAGGAGCTGTCTATCATGGTTCCAGGAGCGGTGTGTTATGGTTCCAGGAGCTGTCTATCATGGTTCCAGGAGCTGTGTGTCATGGTTCCAGGAGCTGTGTGTTATGGTTCCAGGAGCTGTCTATCATGGTTCCAGGAGCGGTGTGTTATGGTTCCAGGAGCTGTGTGTTATGCAACCTTAAGTGGTAGGCCACATGTTCCTTATGGTTGCAATTTTGTACAGATTTCGATAATCATATCTAGTTCCTTAGTACTAATGGAACCTTTTTCTAGAAACATTATTACTGATTTACAATGATATTTTGTTCCATGGTAATTTCCTATTTTTCAGCATCATAGCCGTTATTCAAGTATATAATGTCCACCACTAGATGGTGACATGAACTAACCGTAATCTAAAGAACAGTGTGGTGGCAAGTGCATTCTTGTACTAAATATCTGGATACATTTCTGTCTGAGGTAGATATGGTCTCATGTGAAATATAACTGACATTCATATTGTGTTTTATTTATTTGATTTTTTTCCGACCACAGCCATTGGTATCTTGTCTCCTGAACTTTGCCCGCGGGGCATGGGACTAGAGTTGTAGTCAGTGTATGAAATGAAAGGAGCGATTTCAAAATGGTAAAAGACAAAATATCGCTTGAAATGTTCAGTTAGTAGATGATTACTGTAAAACCGTTGAAAGATATTTGTTTTCGATAACTTCACTAATAGTCTATATTTTATCCAGTCAATGGAATTTCATGTGTAAACTGTTCTCCGGTAGGAACGCAAGCGTATGTTTTTAACTTTCCCTCCCTACACCTCCCCATGACAAACGTCATCACGTTGACTGTCAAAATACGGAAGTGTGTAGCTGGACATGAGTGTTGTGCCGTGTGTTGTGTGTTGTGTGAGCTGAAGAAGGAATGGGGAAAGGTTGTAAAGTTTAATCTGTTCATAAGATTTTGTGCGAGTCACGCCACTGTGTTTTTTTTGGCAACAACTTATGTAACATTTTGAAATTAATTTTGATGATGCACGGTTATGTAAAAGAGAAATAGACACAACTGGCATGCCCACTTGTTGCTGAGGCTATTCACTCTGCAGTTAAAATAACTACGTGCTTTGAGCCTGCCCTTAGGGGGGATAAGCGATTGCGAAAGCTTGTGTGGAGGTGGTGTCTCGTATAGGATCCAAAGTGATCAATGTCACCAGTTCACCCTAACACTAGACTGCCCTATATGCCTATTTTTAGTGTGTATGATGTTTGTATGTCTTTGTCAGTGATTTGTCTAATTCAAGTATGCAAACTTTGCAAAAATAAAAGGAATATGATTTTGTTTAGCTTTTTCATTAACCTTGTGTTATGTCTTGTCCTGTCATACTAACAACCCAATCATGGCATTCAAAACAAAGTCTTCTAAAACAAAAGGCTTTGCAGTTTGTTTGGTCTTTTTCCACGGGTCTTCAGACTTTAACACAATGCCAATATGAATGACTTCAGCATACAGAGATGTCCCACCTAATGCCTGGCACCTATCTTCCTGCCATCACACAATACTTAATTTCTAACATATACATCAAGTTTTTTTTTTTAAACCAACACCGTAAAAATATAAAGATAAACGTTTCAACCAATTTTGATGTTTTCACGGTAATGTCAGCTAAATTACATGACAGGTACACAGGTGAAGAAAGGTAGATTAAGAAAAGAAATCTGCAGAAGGATCAGAATCACACAGAGTGGCAAGCAGTCTGTGAGAGTCAGATTCATTATCTCATTGGCAGTTTCTGTTTATACAGAGTTACTGAGATAAAGACAACATGAAGTATCACAACGTCTACGTGAGGGATGGTATAACGTGACCGAGAGCACTTCTGCAAGAAATTGATTACGCCCTTTCTTTGTTCCAGCGTGCTCACAACTCACAACGTCACAATGTTCTCACAACCCCCCCTTCTTAGTATTTCACGACATGTTTTGCACAAGGAACATTTGCTATTCGCATTATTTCTGATACACTAGATTACAAAAAAAAGTATTTTTAAACTGGAGAAGAGTGTTGATAGCGAATCAATTTAAGTATTTAGACATTAAAAACGAATTACTGGCCAAGCATCATATTCAGATTTACGTAAAAACATGTTAGGTACATTGCATAAACTGACATGAGGTAGATAAATGCAATGAGTGATTGATAACAAAGATGAATCAAGTAAGGATGAGTCACAGTGGAAGTGTCACAAATAGCCTGAAAGGTAGAGGGGACAGACTATCTGTGCATACACACACAGACACACATACAACGCTGTTGAATCATCAACAAACCAACCAACCAACACGCCCAACTGTGGAACGAGGTCCCATGGAAAAATCCATTGGCAAAACCTTCTAGTCGGACTGGTCAGACAAGTTCCAACGTTCAAGCCACCCTAACACTCTGGTGTTCAGGAAAGGTTTAGAAACATGTATTGTCTGTGTTTGAACAGTCACATTGTCTCAAGCCAATACCTGGAAACTGCAGGAGCAGGGTTCAAATCCAGTCATGTATTGAAAAGATACGGACTAAATTTGTTGCCTATCCGTCAATTGCTTCTGGCTATAGTTGTAAGTTTAGTGTTAAATTGTATTCGAATGAATAGATAGCTATTATCATTTTAAAAACATGTATCCGTAGGTGCAAGAGTTTGAAGCAACACATGCACTAGACTTTTTCTTCATTGTTGTGGTAGAAAGATCCGTATTGCTTAATGCATGTGTAACAGGGCGGGTAAAATCTGACGTCACTGCACCATCTGTTTGCTTCTCCCTGTCCCTCTTAATTTACCTGTAATTAAGTGACACTTTGCGAGTCTGCCCAGCCCCTATAAATTAACAACAAGATGCCATCTGGGCATGCTTCATACTCCACGGTACCTGTTGCATCAAGCTCAGGTCCACCAGTTTGTGGTAGTAGCTAAGCCTTATTTGGTTGGGTGTTCGTTTCTAGCTGTTGCACCTGTATCACTCCTGTATCACTCCGGGTTGGATATATATGCTCGTTGTGCGCTACGTACAGCCAGCGGACGCATAGTCGCCACTGCCTGTGTCATCCTGCGTTCCGTGCCTTTGGATGCTTGGAATTGGCCTGGGTGGTTTGACACCGCTGCTGTTTTGCTGTTAGCTGTTTTGCTGTTTTGCTGCGTCTGTGTGTTATTGTTGCTGTTGGTTGTTTCGTATTTCTTTTCTGTTTATTTGTATCCATCTTTAGGTGGCTACTTTTTTGTTTTGTGTTCAATGTTTTGTTGGCTGTGCAACAAGTTGGCTGTGCCCAAGGTAGTCCATCCTCCCCCACCCTAGTGGTGGTAGTATCTCCCGTGTGTGTGATTTTGAGATAATTTGATGTGTGTGGATTCACCTTTCACTAGGTTTGTGTGCATTTGGTGTGAGCAGTGCACGTTTGCTGTGTCCTCCTGGAGGTAATACCCCGCTACTTAAATACCCCTGCCTGACTGGTAAGCCTCAGTCCAGTTTCTGTGTTGTGTTTGTGTTTATTCTGTGTTATGTTGTTTACATCTGTTGTGTATGTGTTGTCCCTTGTCTGTCCCCTACTGTTACCACTTTGTGTTTTTGTATTTTATATTTGTGTATTAAATAAAACATATTTATTATTTATGGAAACACGTCTCCAGCTTCCTCAGTTCACAAACCTGTGTGCCCCTTGTGGGCTAGTTTAATTCCACCTAGACCTTAACTATTTCCCTGGCCGAAACTCCCAGGGTGGCGTAGTCGTGCATGTGCTCTGTTTAGTCCTAGCTCCACTCCCCATATTGTGATGCCACAGTTGATTGATGTAACCCATGGATCGCACCGCCCACAGTCAGGTCGGAGCAAACAAAACATTTATCCTGGCAGGAAGTCAATGAAAACGTTTTACCGTATGTCAGCCTGTCAGCCTGGATTTACAACATTCTTCTTTGCGCCAACACACGCTTAAAAAGACTGATCTGCTCTGACATTAAGGACTGCTGCGGACACCCTGCACTGTTATTATTATTATTATTATTATTATTAGTTCTTCAAAGAGGAGGCTACTCGAGGATAAAACTGGTAAGACCACATTAAACCTTTCTGATGGTTTACCTTCTCCACATTTATATTCTATTGCTTATTTATTTAGGCCAAGGTTTTCTTTGTTCACACAAGGTTCTCTGGACCTCGGAATAAAAAAAAAAAAGTTGCAAATGTCCCTGAATTCCAACAAACTCGGTTTAAGTGTGTAACTGTTTATATCTTTTTCATCCTTTCACACGTTCACGTTTTTCTTCAGCAATAAACGCTTTTCCTGTAGACTGCCATTTAAGAAAATGTAATGCTTTCGAACAGTTTTCCTTCTCATTTCTTAACTTCTCATTTTCAATTTTGTCAATACATTTATTTTATGTCCCATTTAATTTGAAATATGCGTAGCCTAGGTTGCCTGTCTGACCTCGTTTGCATTACTCTGTCAAAGTAGGGAGTGTAGGTGAAATAATACTCATTCTATTCTTCTATACGACTTTTGGAAGTTCTGAGCTAGAAGCACTGACCCTGGCCGTCGGCAATGTCCGACGGGTAGCAAGAGACTCCCTCAAGGAACAATTCCCGGATTTCAGACCAAGAAATAAGGGGGGATATGTGACTTGAATATGGTACAAAACTCTTTATTATAAAGGTAATGAATTAGACTGGCTGGTGGAATGGGGTGGGGGAGGTAAGAAACAAGATAACAGTCAAGTATAAGTTATTTGGGGAAAAACCAGCGACCAGTTTTTTTCTTTCATTCTTTTGTTTTTGTCAGCGAGGCTCAGAGTAAAACAAACCATAGATTCTCACGTTCAGAACCAGACCCTTTACGAACTCAGCCATCTTAGCCTGAATGATAGACATCTGTGAAAAACATTGTGCTAACCCTCCCCCAAAACACACACACATATCTGACGCAAGTGAGTTTAATGTCGCAAAGCTGCATTTTCTAGTGGATGTCAACTCTAGTTTTTTGTATTTTGAAACCTTCCTCTCTTGCTGTCTTAGAACCATGCCAGTGCAACAGCAGGTAACCACAGCGACCACCACCAACAGCACCGGCTCCTGGAGCACTGAACTCTTTGACTGCTTTTCAGACATTGAAAGCTGTAAGTGTCTACCCCTTCTTCAGAACAGTACATCTGAGTTCTGATCTTTTGTCATGTCTGTGTACTGTTTCCATGATTCTTTCACATCCATCAAAAATCCTGTCCTGTGGTAGGCTTTGGGTTATCCTTCTTGACTTTGCTTAAAACAATAATTATTGTTTAATTATTTCAAGTTAGCCATTCCTTAATGTCACATAGTGCAGACATTAGAAATTACTTTTAATGAGGTAAAGCCAGATGAAGTTGTGGAATCAAAACTGGTGCTTGTTGCAATCAAGACACCAGCGCATTTAATTTAAAACACATGTCGAATAAATGCTTGCACTGTTGTAACATTGAAGGAAGTGTTCTCTTCCGTGCCTGTAGTAGCCATCCTACAGCAACTGATTAGACCAAATGTTGATTCTCTAATGTTCAGTCAAAGGCCTTGTCCTATCTTATCCATGGGCTTATTCACGTGACAAGCTATTCAGATATTTCAAGTGTCTTAAAATGAAATGGGTTAATAAGCTTCTTTTTTTTTATTGGTTACACTTTTGTAAATACTATTTACTATTTACCTTTTGTTGTTTATCCATCCCAAAGATCTTTGAAACAGTTGATTTTGAAAATTAGTATTTTGTTTGGTCTCAGCATTGATATTTTTGACCCTTGTGCTTTGTAGATAGAAAAATGCCAGTGTCATACCAATGCTGAGACCAAACCCTTGACTTTTGTCGGCTTGAAGTTCAGTTAAAGACGACTGATGAAATTAAGAATGCAAATCATCGGCCCGCCCTGGTGTTCTCTCTCATTTCTATTAAGCATCAGCTTGCCTAATTCGTGAGCCTGTCGACAGGGGAAAAAAAAAACTCGGCTACGATCGGAATAATCTAACGGGCCAAAAGAAAATCGCTGGCGGGCCAGAATTGGTCAATTCATTTCATATAGGAAGCCATGTATTCAGTGTTTGCCCTCTCTAATGGCTGGCAGTATTCTTACTTCCAGTCCCCTCTTCAGTCTGCAGTGTTTGTTGCCCACCCTAATGGTATTGCATTGATCATGATGTGCTGATGAGTGCCAGAGAGAGTCCATGTAGACATGCATACACTGTCCTCACTGGACCTGTCAACATGTATCTAAACATGGAACTGCGATGGAAGTCAAAATATGATTGCACTGTCAGGGTACAGAGCAGCAATACTCAGGCAATAATTTAAAACAACACTATAATTTGCTACTTTTTGAAGTATGATTTAATGAGCAACTAGTTTTGGTATCATCTTTAAATGAATAAAAAAATAATGAATGACTGATAAACACACCTATCTTTCCCACTAACCATCCAGGTTATGCAATATGTAGTTTTGTGAAATGGGATGGAACACCCTGCAAAACTGTAAGAAACGCTTTCGTGGAGAGGTTTTTCGCATGCGTTTGAGGTAACTCACTAGTTTAAGACAAAAACTGACTGCTGCTTAAAGCGCTGGTTTTCCCCTTTCCCTGATAGATAGACAGAAAGCAGTTGCGTAGCAAAGAAGGGGAAACTCCTGAAACCCCTGAAACCCCTGGGGTTTCCAGGCTGAACAGCAGCCCTGGAAAATGTATGATTTTGGAGGCTGAGAGTTGTCAGGGGCCCTTGATAGAGAGAGGAGCAGTTTGGCAGCAAATTGCATTTGAAAGGGAGAGCTGGTTAAAGTAAACAGGAAAGCTGCTGTGGTGGGTGTGGCGGGCAGGACACAGTCTGTGTATGGAGTGATATTTGCCCTCCCTGCTCCTCCCTGAAAAATCACAAAATCTTCCCCAGAACCCTCTTTCCGTCTGGCTTCCTCATTCATATACAGTGTATGTGCACGAATTAGAACACAACTCAGACTATATGAACCTGACATGCAATAACAAAAATATGCTTTGGGAACTGTAAGGTACGGATGCATCTGACCTTCTTCTTGTGCCTCTTATCCACGTTATGTCCTTCCAGTCTGCTTTGCGTGGTGGTGCTTCCCCTGCCAGCAGTGCCAGACGGCCTCCAGGCATGGCTGGTGCCTCTTAATGCCTTTGCTGGACTACATAGCCTGGCCATTTGTCGGCTGCTGCCTGCGCAAGTCCATCCGGGAGAAACATGGCATCGAGGTAAGGCTGCCGGAGGTTTCAGAGGGAGAGAGCAAGGGGAACTGAGGGGAATCAGACACATGCAGACAGGAATGGCCTGGGAAAGGGTTAGAATGGGTGTGGTGTGCCGATGTGGGGAAAAGAGGCAATCCTATGAAAATGGGATGAGATGTTGACAGCTACCTATTGAGGCTTTTATGATCTGACACAAACATTGTGGTTTTCAGATGAAAACTCAATTTCCTGGTGGCATTAGTCAGCTCATTCAGAGGGGGGATACAAACACAGTGAAAACCAGGAAGTCTAAAGAAATACTCTATTGGCAAGTAAACACAGTTGCCAGGTGAAGATAGATAATAAGTAACATAATCTGATGGTTGGTCACTCGTCTTGGTTAATGGTCTGCCCTTGAGGCACATGAAAGAGTCATGTAAAGTACTCCCTTTGAGTTCAATTTGGCTCAATTGGGCAGTTATAAAACTGTCGATTGGCAGTTATAAAAATCCACTAGGGATACTGAAAAGACTGTTTACACTTAAAGTAGTGTTTTCACTGCGAGTCATGACTACGTCACACATTCGTCTGTAAGAATGACAGTAGTATGCACTCAACCAAACATGTGCACTTTGCAGTATGCATTCCACCAAACATGTGCACTTTGCAGTATACACTCAACCAAACATCAAGTGGTCCTATGAAAATTAGATGAAATGACCCATCGACAGGAAGCGGTCCTATAAATAAGATGAAATGACCCATCGACAGGAAGCGGTCCTATGAAAAAGAGTTACCCGTTGAGACTGTTCAAGCCTGACACAAATGGCATGTTATAAACTTTGGGTGAAAGTTTACAACATGCCAATCATGTCCTCTCTCTCTCTCTCTCTCTCTCTCTCTCTCCCGTCTCTTTTTCAGGGTTCAGATGTTAACGATCTCCTCCTGTCCTGCTGTTGTTACTGTTGCATGTGGTGTCAGATGTCCAGGGAGCTGAAGAACCGTGCCTAAACTATCGTAGTCACAAGAGAGAACAAACAAAAGAGAAATGCAGGGGAGAGAAACGAGACACACACACACACACACACACACACACACACACACACACACACACACACACACACACACACACACACACACCACTAGGACTTGTGAGGGGAAAAGACACACACACACGACTAGGACTTGTGAGGTGAATACAGACACACACACACATCACTGAGGTGTACTTATAAAACTAATGTTAAAGTTTTTTGACCATTTGTGTTTCTCTGGTTGTAAACTGTGATTAACTAACAAATTTGGCCTTTCTTGGAACCAGTCTGGTTTTATTTGTTGATCCATCTGACTCCCTCTGTGTGACTGTGCTACTAAAGCAAGTGTTTCTCCAAAATGATGAGACCAAATTAAAAGTGTCCTTCTTAGGTACTTAGATTATCACATAATCCTAATTACACTGCTTAGAATTAGAGAAATCAAACAAGGAAGCTAGAGCTCAGATAGCCGTAGATACATTTGAACACTCCCACACAAAAGCAACACACACCTGCTCACATTAGCCGTTATGATTTCATGACAGGTGCTATCATGAATTATAAATACTTTCTTTGCAATTATACTGTAAGTAGTATATGCTTTAACTTCAAATAACCCAACTTGTAATGTACACTTTTATACTCTTTCATACTGTTATTTTTGAAAGTGCAATGTGTAAACTACTTCAAAATATTTGTACTGGTATGCAAACACATATTTGTAAACACATCATAATCTTAAGGAGATATGTGTCTCATAGTCACAGTAAATATGCTTCAGACGTTCACACTCATTATGTTTTATTGTGTCATTCTCCTAACTATGTGCTCAGCAGGGACCAAATAAACAAAGGATGTCTACATATGATTGTCTTCTCATTTTATTTCCATATTGTTCTGTACTTCTGTCATATGCCCATGCATATACTGTATTTTCACATCACGTTTACCAGATGTTAAATGAGTGAGCTATCTATCTATCTATCTATCTATCTATCCATCCATCCATCCATTCACCCATTCATATCTCTATCCATCTACCTACCTATCTATCTATCTATCCATCTATCGCACAAAACAAACATGGCATGATTATGTATGTTATGTTATTATAACAGTATTGTAATTGTACTATTGTTCGTGGAAATACAACATTTTTATCTAATTCAACTTTGTTTTAGTTTAACTGTAAACGCAACTACGGAACGCGACCTTCCTCGACAAATCACGTTGTTCTCCCGCCCAATTTCTCAACGAGTGCCTTTCATGTTGAAATAGGTCTAAACGACCAGAGTAATCGGATTTGGTCTCTGTGAGCATCCATACTTACATTAAATCATGCTAGCTGTGTTAGCATTTGAAATGACAGTTTAAAATGACAGTTAAACTTCATCTTGGAGAGAACAAATCTGACAGTACAACTTTAAGACCAAATTAAATATTTGTCGCTTTGTTTAAAATAGGTCTACAGAGTTCATCTTTTTCACAAGTAAAGCTTAAATGCCATATTTTTGTGGGAGCAAAATAGTTGCCCGAAGTTGATCACAAGAGTGAATGTAAACATGACAATGCTGAATGTGGCCGATAATTGACGCGTGCCGGTATTTGACGCTGTTACAATACTTTGCTTGGGTCACGCTCTTATTCCTTTAGCGTCCACAATGTGGCCCAGGAATCGCAGCTCTGGTTGTGCATACACACACCTTTCCTTGTTCAGCTTGAGGCCCGCCTGTTCCATCCTCTCAAGCGTGCCCTGGAGGTGTCTGTTGTGTGCCGCCATGTCTTTGCCATGTATAATCACATCATTCATGTAAACGGCTACGCCTTCCAGGCCCTCTAACAGATGTTAATTCCGAAACAGTACCTGCCGAAGGGTGTGATAAAAGTTGTAAGACTCCTACTTGCTTCATGCAGTGGTATCTGCCAAAAGCCTGAGGCAGCATCAAGGGAAACAGTACCTGCCGAAGGGTGTGATGAAAGTTGTAAGACTCCTATTTGCTTCATGCAGTGGTATCTGCCAAAAGCCTGAGGCAGCATCAAGGGAAGTGAAAACAGTGGATCCTGCTAGCTTAGCTAATGTCTCCTCCGTAGATTCTGACTGCGCCTAACGCCTTCATCACCGGAACCATGGGCCGCACCACTCCAGCGCACCAGTCCGTTGGTTGCATCACTTTCACAATCACGCCCTGTTCTTCCATACGTTGTAGCTCTGCCTGGACTGTAGGTAGGAGAGTTAGTGGGACTCTTCTGGTGGTGTACACTCTCTTAGGTGTATCCTCACCGGGTCAGTTTTCAGCGTGCCCTG
The DNA here is from genome assembly GCF_900700415.2 of Clupea harengus. NCBI lineage: Eukaryota > Metazoa > Chordata > Actinopteri > Clupeiformes > Clupeidae > Clupea > Clupea harengus. The sequence goes on from NC_045177.1 coordinate 8,713,728, forward strand.
GTGGTCTGCTGCTTACTTAATCTGCTGTACTCTTTTCACCAGTCCCATCTCTACTGCTGTATCTCTGCCTAGGAGGTTGCTGACTGTTGGCCCTCTTGCCGCATATACAGTGCTGCTTGAAAGTATGTGAACCCCTTAAGCAGTTTAGAGTTTTCTGTTGTTTTACCATGATCTTTCTATTTTACCATCACCAGTTTTCCATTTATGAAATGTCAGGTTTATGTTTATCAATCGCATGCACTTGTTTAGAGGGAATTGTGTGAGTAGCCAAAAAACGACATGAAACATGTCTGAAAATGAAAAATATTCAGAGTATTGGCCCGAATAATTGGACCTAGCGAAGCTAGAACATTTAAAAAATAGCCTACTACTAATCTTACTGTGGTATTGTTTGATGTGTTTTGTATTTCTCTCTGTCCCCCAAGTGAGTGACCACTTGCCAGAAACAGTGGCAGAGAGGGCTAACAATTAACTGAAATATTAAATAAACTAAAATTGAAAAACAATCCATCATTTTTATTTAGTAGCAGTAACAAGGAATGTGGAGAGCTAAATCAGTGATTGGAAACTAATAGCGTTGAGTCCAGATGATTGCTAACTCCTCTGGTTCCTGGCCTCAGTGAACAAACACAGGGCGAGAGTTAATCACCACATCTGGAGTGGTCTGTGCCAGGGAGATTGGAAACCTGTGTTTACTACCCAGTGTTCTCCCCCAAACAAACCAGAGATGGACTTGACAGAGGTGTAAGTGCTCCTGTGCTTCCAGTTCCTCTGCACATGTTGTAGCACATGTTTGAACTGGAGCCAGGTCCATTGTGTTCCACAGAGCTAGTTAGAACTCGTTGGAACTTGTCTGACCAGTCCGACTAGAAGGTTTTGCCAATGGCTTTTTCAATGGGAACTGGTTCCACGGTCAGGTGTGTTGTTTGGTTGGTTGGTTTGTTGATGATTCAACAGCGTTGTATGTGTGTGTGTATGCATAGATACTCTGTCCCCTCTACCTTTCAGGCTATTTGTTTCACGTCCACTGTGACTCAGCTTTGTTATCAATCACTTGTTACATTTATCTACCTCATATGTCAATTCATGCAATGTAACTAATACTTTTTAACATAAAAATCCGAATACGATGCTTGGTCAGTAATTCATTTTGAATGTGAAAATACTCGGTTTATTTAAATTGATTTGCCATCAATACTTTTCTAAAAAAAAAAAGAAAGTATAAGTGAGAAATTAAGTATTGTGTGATGGCAGGAAGATAGGTGCCAGTCATTAGGTGGGACATCTCTGTATGCTGAAGTCATTCATTGTGGCATTGTGTTAAATGTGTTAAAGTCTGCAGACCTGTGGAAAAAGACAAAACAAACTGCAATGAAATGAAAAAGCAAAACAAAACCATATTCCTTTTATTTTTGCAAAGTTTGCATACTTGCAGGCACGTGCACAGACATTTTGGAGGGCAGGTGCTCAAACCAAAAAAAAGGGCACCCATCGCCAAAATGATTAATGAAATTAAAAATAATAATAATAAATAAATATCAAAAAACACAGTAGGATATTCTCAACTTAAATATTTATTTTGTTAACAAACTAACTCAAATTATCTCCTGAACATAACTCAGTCCTACACTCTGTCTGTCCTTCCTCATCCATGATGGGCTCCTCTGAACCAGGTAGGGTTACTGATTCTCCCTTATTTGTTTTACTAGGGCCTGATCCAAGATAAAAGAGAGCTGCTACCCTGAGCTGCGTGCTGCAGTTCCCTGTCCTGCTTATGGAGTCTCTCTTTTCTTGGCATTATGCTGCAAATTTTGTAAATGAGATAAATCAATGTTGTGCATAATGATCAAGAGTGACTTACATTATCTCTGTAAATCTGACAACACAGTAGCCTACACACACATTTGTTTTTACTGTTTTCTGACTGAGTTGAAGCATGAGCAGCATTACACTAATAATATACCACAATATACCTCACCAGACTGTCATGTAGCTCAACTTAAGACCTACCTTTCATTTCAATAATTACGATTTTAAAATAAACAAAACTAGTGAACTTGTCTAATCTGTAGAACCGTAAAACTGCCTTTAAATTCTCTGCCTGCCTGTTTGCCTGCCTGCCTGCCTGTCTGTCTGTCTGCCTGCCTGCCTGTATCTCTCTACCCCTCTCTCTTCATTAAACATGACAGACGTCAGTAAACAGCTGGACAAGGCTTGGAGTTTTGTGTTTGTTTATTTATTTAGGAAACGTCGGACCAGTTGCGACGTAATGTTTTCAACGGCGCTAATATTGTGGTTAATGTATCACCAAACAACGTCGGGGGATTGCACAAACACCGCCATTACCTGTTTTTCTGATGCTGCGGGTCAGAGAAGAAGTAGGGCCGAAACACACCAAACGCGTTTTAAAAAACGGGACGCTAGCAAATGCATTGTTTCCTATGGTACGGCGCGCCTTGCGTGTGCGCCTTTTCTCCGCCACGCGTTGCGTCTTTCTAGCGTTTTTTAGATGCGCTTAAAAGTTGAACTATTCTCAACTTTCCAGCGCAAGGCGCGGAGGCGCACCGCTCATCAATGTCACACTCGGCCCAGGCAGGTTGCGCACGCAGCTCCGCTTCCTAGGCGCCGGGCAAAACAGCCCGGTGATCCTGCGAATGTTTTGCCCGCCGCACTTTGCCAAGGCGTTTTTGAAGCGTCTGCCGTTTTAAAAAAGGCGTTTGGTGTGTTTCAGCCCGTAGGCTGCTGGCGCTACTTGGAGCAGGACCGCTCGGGTCTCGTCGGCCAATCCTCGCCTTTCAAATCCATTCTCAGTATCCAATCCAGCCGTGGAACGAGAATGGACCTGCGCCAATCGCGGCACTTCTCTCCATAGTCGAGAACTTGGCTTGAACTTGTGTGACGTTACGTTGCCAAGTTACGCAGACGCAAGCTCCTCAAGATGGCTGAAGCTACGACAACTCGTCAAAGTAAGTAAGTAACCACGACTTGTTTTAATTTTTCTCTTAGACGGACACACGTTTCATTTCCATATTGTATTGATTGACAAGCCTAACTAACGTTAACGCTTTCACTGAAGATACGTGCACCAATCATTTCCATATTGTATTAATTGACAAGCATAACTAACGTTAACGCTTTCACTGAAGATAACGGTTACATTATGAACTAGGTTATGCTAAGTCTTATAACTACAACATTGCTATGAATGGAAACAGCCATGTGTAACTACTATAATGTTACTCTGAGCTGAAACAGCCAAACGGCCGAGTATTGGCAGTGATTAAAGTAGTTGTTGAAAGCTTGTATCAGTTAGCTAACCATCTAGTTAGCTTGCTATCTGTATATGACGCCTGACCAGCGGTGTTAAGCGTCGTTTCTCGTATTTCATACAACTACTGTAACTGATCATGCATAATATGATAGCTATTGATAACGATAATGGTACAGAAGTGTATGTTTATGTGCTGCAATGTCTCAGTGTATTGTTCAAAGCTTGCTCATATTCAGTGTTTACTTGTTGACTACTGTACCTATTTGCTTATTGTACCTGTTGTATGGTTCTAGTTAGTTAGCTAATAACATTGATTTAAATTATAAGCAGTTATTATAAATGTGTGCTGTGTATTTAATCCACATACACTAACTGCTGTAGGAAAAAAAAGTGCGTAATATTAAGCATCACTGTTATCTAATTTCAGATCACAAAGGAGCTGACTGGTCGTGGCAGGGGGACAGCTCTTTGGGTGACCTCCATTGGCAACGAGGTTGGTTACATCCTGACCAGTGTCGTGACAGTGCAGAAGGGGCTGGGACTGGACAGGATGGAGTGATGGAGCGGTACCACCAAGCAGCTGTTCCACCCCCAGTCCTGCTATACGTGGACTGTGGCCGCTGCGTGAGTGAGGGGGCGAGTAAGCTGCAGACCAGGTACACCTGGCCCTTCATGAGGAGGCTGGCTGTCGGCAGCACCACCACCGATGCTCTACCACACCTTCATGGGCTGCCTGTCTGCATGCCCCTTTGAGTGGGATGCAGGGGACCTCGCTCTGTTGCGGCAGATGACGAGGGAGCAGCTCAGGCAGGAAGGGGTGCTAGCCCTTACTGATCTTCTGGTGGACAGGAGAATAAGTAGGAGGGAGTTGAGCCACTGCTGCAGGAGGACATGCGGCGTGGAGGGCGCCATCAGCCTTATTGAGCGGCTGCTGCAGGAACTGGTGGGTGGGGGACCTGACTGTTGCTGCCTCCATGCTGCACACAGGTGTCCCAGCCTCTCCTGATGAGTCTGGGTTATGTAAATTCATACTTGTGTGTAAAGAAGTAAAATCACTGTATCTGCTTTTTGTCCCACATCTGTTTACTAAATTTGTCACTCATCAGTTTTTATGTTTTTTTTTCTTTCTCAGGCTGTGGATGACTCTGGGGTGCCAGGCATGGACCGAGTTGACAGCATGGCAGAGTATCTGGTGGAGCTGAGGCACCAGCTCTCTCTGGCCCTCACCAACCAGCAGGTCAGGAACATTTATTGTCTTACTACTTTCCCTCTGTGCCCTGTCATACATATTCATACTCATGTTTTTGTCTTTTCTCACGGGCTGCTGTGTTCTCTCTCTCTGTCCAGATGGGATCTCATCCTTAATGACTACAGGAGGATCAGGCGGCACATTCTAGACAATGAGGCTGTTATGCAGCAGACCACCCTGCAGCTGGTAGACGTGAGCCACACCACCCAACCTGGTACAGTGGCACAACAAGAGGGTGTAGAGGCAGGGCAACGTGGTGGTGCAAGGACTGGACTTGCCAAGCCACTTGTCTGTGGCGACTGACCCTCTCCTCCCTGCTAATGTGTGCCCACCATCTGCACCCCCCCCCAACCAGGCCCAGTTCACCAGTACCCCCGGGCTGGCAGCACCGCGGGCCAGGCACAGGTGAAGAGGAAGGTATCGTCCGCCGTCGCACCGGCGGCTGTGAACTCGTGCCCCCAGCGAGAACTCTTCCCTGCTCCACCCTCGGGCCCTCAGCTGTTCATGCTGGGTCCAGTGACCTCACAGGGGCCTGTGCTGGGTGCTGCTCCACAGGCTCTGGGTGCCAGCCTCTCCTCTGCCGTTCCTGCTCCAGTCCGAAAACGGACCTGCAGTGTTCTGCGCAACACGTGCAAGAAATGCGGGCAGTTCAGGACAGCGGAGACTGGACACAGCCAGTACAATGTTTTCTGATATATATTATTATATTGTGTATATATATATTATGCTATAGTTGTTGTTGTTGAATTTGTTATTGCAAATAAAAGTTTGTTTACAACAAAGATGTATACATTGTTCTTTTGTGAATAGAAGGATGTATTAACTGGAACACAAATATTTTGTGAAACAATTAAAGTACCTCACACATAACTGTACATGAACTTGCATTGAAATATTCAATGTAGATTTAGAAATATCTCACTAATATAAGGTAAATTAAAAGTAATATGCAAACAAATTGTGATTTCCAGTAATAAAATTGAACTTTGCAGTAAATAATGCACACCTACATTTCTGGTAACAGTGGGACTCGAACCGGGAACTTTGGGGTCAACTCTTCTCTCATAAATGCATATATGTATTGAAATATTCAATGTAGAATTATCCATATCTCACTAGTATAAGGTTAATAAAAGGTAATATGCAAACAAATTGTGATTTCCAATAATGAAAATGAGCTTTGCATGAAATAATGCAAACCTCAATTTCTGCCAACGGTGGGACTCGAACCTGAAACCTCTGCGCTCATAGTAATGTATATAAAAACAGAAGTTTAATGTTTTAAAAATAATTTATGATGTACATCAACATTAAAAAACTTTAGTCATGGAGGATTAGGCCATACAAAATCCCTTCCTTCTTTTTTTCTCTCCTTTTCCCTTTTTTTTCCTCCCCCCTTTTTCCTTTCTTCCCCCCTCATGGTGTGCGAGTGTGCCCTAGCTTTAGCTTTGGCGCTAGCTTTGGCGCTTTGGCCTGGCGCTCAGCACTGCATGAGCGCTAAGTGGAGGAGGAGGAGGGAGGGGCGCGTGGGGCTTGTGAGCGCCGCAGAGCATGTCGGGGCGAAATTCTGACAAGAGCTCAAATAAATGCCCCGCCATATATCAAAACACATTTGGGGGGAATTGATGACAGAGAGAGTAATTTTTATTCTTAAATATTGATGAATGAAGAAAACATTTGGCTCCAGCAGAACGGGCATTTTTCTCATCCAGGGCAAAAGGGCAGGTGCTTGAGCACCACTAGGGGTCTATCTGTGCACGTGCCTGCTAGGAATAGTCAAAAAGCAGCGATATAAGTCTTGAGGTTCTTGGCTAATCACCTGGGTTAGACACCCTGTAGCAGAACTGTTGTTCAATACATTGTATTATACAGTGGTGGATTGCCTTCCAGCCTCAGCACTGGACCAAATGGTTATACTGGTCACGCAGTCCCTGAACCAGCTAGGCCTAACATGCTGGGAAGTACAGCAATCCGTGGCAGCACTGCATCCTCTGAGCTATTCTCCAGAACTAGTAACAGGTTGTGTCCGTGGCATACGCCTGAATCTAGAAAACGGCAGTGGCAATATTCTGAACGACACTATTCCTAAAAGAAACCAGTTAATAAGGGTGGTTTAGCAAGATGGGGTCCTTTAATAAACTATTATATTTCATTAAAGCACAGACAAAGGAACACGCAGAAACCTTCACCCACTCCCAGTTCCACCATTGGTCTGGAAAGGGACTCCTTACATTAGCAATTTCCATAGTTACATACATGGCAATCAGGAAATGATCTCATTGTGATTTGCACACAGATTTTATAAAGTCGGTGACATGGTCAATAGATTTTCTCTTTAAGCATTAGATGTTTTCCAGGTCCATTAGCTGAGCAGCTATAAAAGCTGTGAAAGATCCATGGTTAGCCTACATGTTTCCTCTCATTCTATGTGGAACTCTATGTTGCATCGAGAAGGACAGCTCCCATCCCTATTTATCTATATTTATATTACCATTATGCACATACTCTGCACTCTTCTGCTTTGCACTTCTGGTTAGATGCTAACTGCATTTCGTTGCCTCAGTACTTGTACTCTGTGCAATGACAATAAAGTTGAATCTAATCTAATCTAATCTAATCTAATCAACAAAAGTTAATAAATGTTATCCTAAATAGGATATATCTTCTTCTCATATGCACACATATGCACACTCTTCAAATTGTAACTGATAAGGCATATCCTGGATTAGGGATATATACAATAACTTTACTCCCCACTCTCACCACTTGATTGTAATTAAAGTCATTACTCATCTTGTTTTGTAATTATAAAATAATACCTATCAAGTAGGTTGTTTTCAGGAAAAGGTTATCAACACTGATTGACAAGTATTCTCTTTATATACATTGAGTGCACTGTGGTATACTAACCAGAGTTTTTGTCATATATCATTCTTGCTCAATGTTGGGGGATTGTTTTATGAGCTATAATTTTCCATGCAAATGGATCCTTCAACACCAAAGGAGTTTTCCTTACATGTACACTGGTTTTTGTATTATGCATCCTTTCAGACAACTGATGTGTGGCAGTGGTTGTATTTGAGGTAAATGAAACTTGTGAAGCCTCACCTCCCAAACAATGTAAAAAAGAATACAAAACAAGAATGTTTGAATTCGAAATCCATTTATTTCAGTGCATTTAGGCATACAATACATATACTGCTGCATAAAGCCGTTTTAAAAAAATCTGAAAATGTGGCAATAAAACATAATTCAATCGCCATTGCATTTCTGTACCCTAGCCAACTGTGCCAAAAAAGCAGGGCCAAACCCACAGGAAAAGGAACAAAAAAACATTAAAAAAGATTATTCTGTGGTTCAAGTGATTATTTCCTTTGCTTATTACATTACACAAATATACATAAATGCATATCACTAATACGATGTGGGAGCCCATATAAAGAACAGTAGCACCATCTAGAAGTAATAATAAGCAGTGTATAATAAGCAGAGAAAACCTAAGCCAAACACTCTTGTTATTCCCCGTTTATGTACCGCTTATCCAAGTTTTTTTTTTAAATACTTTTTAAAAAAACAAGCCTTCCCCCCAAAATATGAAAACATTACATTATTATTATAAATGACACTTAATTCATGATCTCCAATATAGGGGGCATACAAAGAAACAAAATACAGTGCTGGGTACAGTTTAATAAAGTTTTGTATTAAATAATGATAGATCATTTAAAACAGTGTTTCTCAAACTTTTTCAGACCAAGGACCACTTAGCCAATTAAAAAAACCTCGCGGACCATCTAACTAAATAGTATATCCCCGGAACAACAGGCCACCTACCCAGACCTGGCACCAGACAATTGTTAGCGGCACGTGATTTTCGCGGATGGGCACTCCTTTTTTATCGGTAGGCTAGTTATAGATATGACAATGCGCTAGGCAAAGCATTTGGAACCCTGCTCCATGCGTGACTTGGTTAAGTTACAAACTATAGTTCACATCTTGCTGTCTCCGCAGCGGGAGAAAAGAAATGCTGTTTGAAAGCAGCTCCGCGGCGGGAGTGACCCTTCTCCTTGTCTGTGTCAGAGGCATTCTCATTTAATTTTCTTTTCATTGTCCCTGTCTTAAGCCACCGATCCATGACCTTCTTAATAGATTAGGCTACTCTTTAATAGATTAGGCTTCTACTGACTGTGTTCTCTTCGTTCTGAGTTGTATGTTAGAAATGTCGCAATCATTTACTTGTGGCCGTCGCGGACCACTACGGGCAGGGGCGGACTGGCCATCGGGGATACCGGGGGAATCCCCGGTGGGCCGACGGGGTTGGGATTGTCCAAAATACCGGCCCACCGTTATCTTCAACCGGCCCACCCTCTTAAATGGCCGGTCAAATTTACAGATTCCCTATTACACAGCACACGTATAGTTAGCTCTAAGAACTTCGCCAAGGTAATTGCACTGACTGAGTTTTATACTCCTCCTCGCGATCTGTATTCACACTCATGGTGCCTATTTTTCGAAAAAATTCTGAAGTGTCTTCTGAAATGTGTTCTTACGGACTTCGGAAGTTTAACGTAAGAAACGATCTCCACCTTATAAATGAACGCCTGCAAATGGGTTCTTAAACAGCCAAAGTGTTCTCAGCTGTACGGATTGAGGATGAGGATTCTTAAATTTGGATTTGCATTCATACACGGCCAGCCAGGGCACGCAACCGTAGTGAAGTGTGCAGTCAGCCCTAGCCTGATTGAAAACTCTGGGCCATTTACGGCTGTTATTTCGCGTTCTGAAATTCTGGTCTAAATTCAAAACGAATCCCACATGAGAAAACTTTCATGAATGCCCTAAAACATCATAAGTGGAGTTCAAAAGAAAGCTTTACTCATCTAATCTCTTCCGTCAGTCTAACTTTGTTTTGTGTTATTAAATGTCGATCACTCTAGTCTACATTTAATTTAATTTATTTCAATTATTTGTGGCCTTTCCTGTTATTGTATATGTAAAGCACATTGACTTCCATAAATAAATAAATTAAAAAAAGTTTCCTTGCCTTGCCTACTCAACACTTGCGTCACTCGCTAGCAGACAAAGTTGTTTTTGAGAGTGAGCATATCATCGGCACCAAAACGCAAAGGTGGCAGGGAGAAGAAAAAAAGATGTCTGGAGGAAGGTGCATCAAAATATGCAAAAATCTCTGATTTATTTGGGAAACCACCGACTGTTGACAGTGATAAGAAGGTAAGTTGTTGACTTGGTCAATGTTAGCTTGCTTTTCACAGATGAGGTAACGTTCCCTACAAGCTAGCCTAGCTAACGTTAGGTAGATAAATGTCCAAAATTGAGACCGTTATGATCTGGTAAAATAAGCAAGCTGGCGCTGTTGTCATCATCGAGATTATCTATTTAACATGTTAGCCGTAGTTACTTGTTTACAATCGATGAGCAAGCTATCCATGGTGGTAGTTGTAAAGAGGGAAATCTTATCATTTCTAATAACTTAAGTTAACCAGCTAGCTTGTTATGCTAAAATCACCGTGTTACACACAACACATACATTATAAACAATGTTAATATGGTATCTAGATTGATGATTCTGCTGCTAGAAGCAGCAGCCAGGGGCCCCAGAGCCAAGTTAAGACCCAGGGTACAATGTACACCTAAGTTACACTTTAATATACAAAAATAGTGTATTTCAATTCAGCACATGTATTTAAAGTATATTTATCTAAGACACTTTGAGTGTACTAACCAATAGTGGAAAGTTAAGTACAAAAAAGTATACTTAGTACACTTTAATGTAATGTACTTAAGTGTAGTTTTTTTTTCACCTGGGGCACTAATACTAAATACTACCATAGTTTGCTGATAGTGTTGTGTCAATGGTTTAACATACTTACATAATAATCCCTATTTACCACTCATGTAGGCTGAAGATGACAGTGACTTTGACAGATTCCTTAAGGCTTTGTAGTTATACCGTACGTACAGTATAACCATCTGATACTAGCCCAGAGTTAAGCATATTCATCTAGCAAACTATACCTACCTTGGAGTGTTACAATAGCCAGTATCATTTTATTCCATGTGTCCATCCAGGCAAATTGGTGGATCCAAATGTTATTAAAAAACAAACATATATGATGTAATTGCTTTGTAATCATCCAAAATAATGTTAAGTGTATGAGTATTTTTCCAAGTAGGCCTCTGACTGGTCGATACGTGCGATGCATTGAGTGGGCAGCGCGCCGTGTACTGACTGGGCAACGCGCCGTGTACTGACTGGGCAACGCGCCGTGTACTGACTGGACAGCGCGCCGTGTACTGACTGGGCCGCGCGCCGTGTATTGCGTGGGCCGGTCTGACAGTAACTCCCGGGCCACTTTTTTCCCCCAGTCCGCCCCTGACTACGGGGCACTTGCGGACCACCAGTGGTCCGCGGACCACACTTTGAGAACGACTGATTTAAAATGTGTCATCATCTTAAAATATATACAAATCCTCTACCGAAGCCAAAATAAAACTAAGGACTTCTTTTTGTTGGCGACCCTTTTCCGCTAATGGAATAAACACTAAATCCTAGTAACACTATATCTTCATTTTACATTAATGGTTTTGTACCAGTGTTTGGTAAATACTTTGACTTTCCCTTTTCATCAGAAGTAGGCCGTAGTAGTAGGCACTGGTCTCCCTAGTTGCTCGGGAGTGCTTGTCAAAATGTCTCTCAACAAGAGTGGAGAACACATCAACAAACCTTTATCTCGCCGTGCCCTCCACCCGGGAATACAGGCAACATCAACAATAAAAGCAACAAGTGTTACCACCAGAAATGTACCGTTTGGTTCTGTTCTTACCCACAATACCTAATGCATTAAACGGAAAATGTGTGTTTAAGTCTTAGCATTTTATGCAATACTACTGGATTGCATATTTCTCTCAGTGAACGACACCCTCTCCTGAACAAACACTTTGTTTGTCTCGAGAGGAACATTTAAAGACGCACTTTGGCCTCTCATTTCTACACTCTGACTCATATGGCTTTGGGATGGGACAACCTGAATGAAACCTCCACTGCCTTCATGCTGTAGCCTTCCACTTCCAGCAGTTACTGCTGTCTCTGACAGTGAGATATTACCAGAGGTCACACCATAGCCCATTTGGTTCACAGAACTGCTGCCCATTCCTTGTTGCATCTCAACCACTTGCCTTCTACCTAACGTGCCAATAATCTGGTGAGGGTCACCAGCAGCAGAGGCCCTCCCTTCCACCAGAACCAAGCTCTGGCCTCCCTGGAGGTTCTCAAGCCCAACCACACCCTGCCTTATCCCCTGTAGCTGGATAGAGCCACCTGTAGTGGCTTGTCTCTCTACCATGACCAGGTTTTCACCCACATTGACTGTAGGACCTACAAGCAGGGTGGGATGGGGATGTGGGTCCACTACATACATAGGTGGGGCAGCAGCATAGTAGAGAGTTGGCTGCTGGATAAGTAGTGTCTGGGTTGGGACCACTATATTCTCTTGAAGATGCATGTTGGTGGCTGCATGGCAGGTTGTAGAGGAAACGCTTTCCTGGAACATGGTGGAGGAAGTGGCCAAGCTTTTGGCATCGGCTTTGGCTGCGCTGATGCTCTGTGAGATCTCCCCACTGGAACAAACGTTTGTCACATGTGACGCAGATGGCTGAGGAGCTGGGACCATCACCCTACTAGATTCAAATTCAAAAGCCGCACCACCACAGATGCCAGCCAGAGTCTTAAATGTAGGCCCCAGGTCATTGAGGAACTCCTGGTCGTGGTCTTCCTCGAGGAGACTGCAGCAGCCCACAGAGCCCACCGGAGACTCCTGGCCCTCATACTCATAGATGAGCAGGTTTTCTTTTGCAGATTCAAGCCCCTCCACGCAGCTGGCTTTCTAAAGTCAAGGAGAAAATTGAGAGTTACTGACATGCAATTGGGAAAAAAACTATAGGGGTGTGTTTCCCGTACAATGATGGAAGTTAGCATTAAACTAACATGGTACGATGTGTCGTTAAACTAACTAACACCTAAAGTACAGTTTTCGGAAACCAAAATAGTAAGTTTGAACCTTGTTAGTTAGTAGTTCAAACTTACTTGGTAAATGACGCAGTGTAGCACATGGACTGGCACACCTGCGTATTTTAATGAGGGGCACATACTACTACTTACATTTTTCCTATGAATAATGTTCCCCAAATTCCTCTGTCATCTAGAATATTAATTTCAACATACAGGCTTATCTTGTAAAATTGCTGTCTATATTCAGTTTACTTTTATAGGCTTCTATTGTGGTATTTCCAAATAAACACAGCAGGCTGCACCTTGGAGGCAATGAATTCACATCTAGGCTGAATGATTTCTTTAATCTGAATTATTTTCATTCTAAACCTCTGTTACTAGCTCTATGTAAAGCATACACTGTATTCCTTCCTCACAACACGAGGTTGAGAGCTGTTGTTTGCACTATACAACTTAACGACAGTGTTTGCAAACTTTCAGTTAATCTATGTTTTTGTGAACACCTGTGGCGCTTAATGATGGTTCAGACTATGTAAGTTGCTAACGTTCAGTTATGAAAGTGATACAATAACAACAAATAATAAATAAACAAACACTCACTTTGATAATAGTTTCTAAGGAACCCTCAGACAGAGCAATGCCTTCAAATGCACCCTCTGGACTGATGATCCCCAAATCCTTTGGCCATGTTGCCCATAACCATGTTCCCTACGGTTTACTTGGTTAAACCAATGGTAGTGTCCATTATTAATGTTACTTTGAGACAAATGTGAACCAGCAGCGCCTGTGAGGTCCACCTTCCCTTCCGTTACTAAGATCACCATGGGCACGTCCTGTGAAGTCAAAATGGCATGTTTCAGTTGAGGAGATTAATTTCATTAGTTTAATTTAATCCTGCCTGTCTGCAGTATACTATGATTAAAAACACAGTAAAGCAGCAGCCCGGCTGTGAGACTGCGCACGACTGATACCTTATCTTCCCCTTGGCCCTCGCAGTTATAATCGACCAAGTGCTGTTTGGCTTCCCAGGGCATGGGCTTAAAACCGCCCACGTCTCCAGCACCACCACACAGGCAGAACAGCAGCAGCACTGCAAGCACATGTGAAATGCACAGGATTAATCATCAAAAACTAGTATTCCTTGCATAGACATAACAATCCTTATCTACCCTGTGTGCTGTTGACAGTTGCATTCTGTAGAGCTAGTCTAACCAGTTTTTATTATTATTTATTTACGAAGGAACTAGTGCCATGAAACACTTTTTCATTGAGCATTCATGATCCTGTGAGTTAACTCACAGAAAAGCAGTAGGAGTCCCAGGAGCATCAATAGGATGCCTGCTGGTCCCAGGGTGGCGCTAGGTCTCCTATCCAGCCGTGGGGGGCACTTGTTGTCCTTGGTACAACTGCACACCTCCAGATTTAACACCTGGTCATTATCACAGGCTTTTCCCTGCTGGTCCTGGATCACCATAAAGACCTTGTACCTGCCTGGCCACAGACTCTCTTTTGGTCGTAAGATGGCTGTGTTGTCTGAAAGTAAAAATGGTCAGAGGAGTAAAAATCACACACACACACACACACACACACACTTAACTTAACAATACAAAATATTCATTATGTTCCTCAGACTAGCAATACATGAAAGTATATTTCAGTGTCATCGTCAGAAATATGTCAATTTGTTTGAGAGTTCATTCCCAGGGTAATAAATGATCTGTCTGTGACTCTATGCAAATACTCACCATTCAGGCGCTCTACAGACCACTCTTCTTTTGTGTTGGACACAACTTTAAATTCAAATGGTGCCCCATTGGGATAGGCATCCCCATCCACGGCTGTGACATACACCACATTATCCTGAAAGCACACCGTCTGATTCGTGCTGGTAAGGGTCGGGCAATTGTCATTGAAGTCCTCAACTTGAATAGCGATGGTTCCTGTGGCTGTTTTTCTTGGAATATCTAAGATTAAATATTGAGGATTGTTAATAAATACCTTACTAATGAAAGTATCTGCCATCCACATACACTGTTAAATGAATGATCCTCATGTACATTGCAACATGCTCTTTCTACCAGTAATCCAACCCTAACACATATCAATGTAATTGCAAGACATGGTTAAAGAAAAAAAGAATCCCTACCTGTTGTGATACAAATGATTTTGGCATAGTAGGTCCCATTAACCAGGTGGAGGGATTCTCTGTCTGGGAGTTTATTCAGTCTGATTTCAGCAGTGTGTTGATCTATTGTTATCCAGTTATGCTTATCTTCTCCTTTGGCATATCTGAAAAAGAGGTAAAAGGAAAGCCATGAACACAACAGCAAATATGAAGATGAAATGCTAAGGACATAAGTATTGATACAAGATTCAACAGCACACCTTTAGAAAAACTAATGATTCACAAAGACAATAAAATAACATTTAATGCATATGGTATATTGAATCAAGTGTAGAGTAATGCACATTGTATGGAAGCATTGGAATAAAATGAACAAAACAGACAAAATAAAATGGGCTCTCACATGACATTGGTGGCAATCAGCAGCGTGTCACTATCAATGGCCGTGTAGGTAGTGATGACCTCTTTTAGGTTAATGGTGGTGTGATCCTCTGAGACACGCACCACTTTGACTAGAGGCTGGAAGTGAGGGCCCTCTGGCTCATTTTGGACATGAATCTTGATGGGGTAAGTCTTGGTCTTGGTGGTGGAGGTGATGATGGAGGAGTGGTACTCTGCTTTGTTGGAAACAGCCACTAGCAGGTTGAGCTCTTTCAGTTGCTCGTAGTCTAAGGCCTTCCAAGGACATCAGAAATGTTTAGATTAGTAAATATACAATAACTCAAGGTCAGCTATGTGTTTTTTTCCCTGAAATGTGCTCCAAATATTTGCCTGACGTGGATTGCTGAAATATTCCCCTCTATCCCTCTCAGTTTCATGGTGAGCATTTAACTTTTAATCCTTTGACCTTTAATCTTTGACCAATCAAAAACCCAGAGGAAGGGGAAAAAAGGGACTGAGCTTCTACAATGTCAGTCAAACACAAAAACACAGATGATTTGCTGGGGAGAGAAGGGAGCAGTAGAGGGGGAATGGAAACAGGAATTGTAGGACAGCATTATCTCATTTCCTTTCGTAAATGATGGTCCAGTGTCCCTTATGCTAGGGGGGATTAGAAAGGAAGCATTGAAGGACATTTCCATAGCATTTAAAGAATTCGACCAGCTCTTATCATGGCTGCCAATTTCACTCAGTTGGGAACATTCATCAACAAAAAAGCCTATCCGCCTGCAGCCTGTGTGGTTTGGTGTAAATGCCAGTGTGTACTGTAGTATGTCTTAATGCCACACCTTGTTCAGCACCAGAATGCCCTCGTTTGTCTTGCTGTCTGTGGTGATGCTAAAGTATCCTGCTTCATTTCCAGACACAATGGTGAAGAGAGCCAGCCAGTTATCAGTGTGGATTAAATCAGCGTCCAGTGCTTTGATCCTCAACACCGTCACGTTGAATGTGTTCTCCATTACTTTGGCCTCGTACTGTGAATATAATAATACAGATCTCAGCAATTCACTTGCATTTAGAGAGGTATTTCATCTGTAAATATAGAAAGTGCAAAACATCTCTGAGCATTTGTTCCTAAACAAATATTTTCTTTCACGTGATGTTGTCAAAAATAGCTCCGTTGCTGTCATGGACTGGTTATTTTATCTTCAACAAAACTCAACAAACTCATAATGATGAAGTGAAATATCTTAAAGCTACTGTTAAGTTACTGAAATGCGAAAAGGCTTCATTTCTCACATAGGTATTTTCCAGGGTCGGAATGTTGTCATTTACATCCAGAATCTTGACAACAAATTTTCCAGTTCCCGAGAGCCCTCCAGGACTTCCGTTCATATCAGTTCCTTTGATTGTTAGAGTGTAAGTGCCAAGGGTCTGCACACATTAGAAACCATAGAAAACAGATATCAGAAAGACATACAACATGCCAGAGTCAATAACACTAATACAATTTGTGCTATGCAAGTTATGAAATGAAGGTGGGATCCTTGGATTGCGCATGTCCTTATTTGCATATATCATCATATCATATTCTTACTCATGTTTTTACTTTCCAGTGTGGTTGACAATTGCTCAACCATCACTCAACAGTCAGACACTCACCTCTCTGTCTAGAGTTTCCTGTTTGACATGGATCTCTCCTGTTTTCTGGTTGATGTAGAACATGCTACCGCCTCCAGCAACAATACTGTAGGCTATCTGTGAGTGAAGCGTCCCGGGCTCGTCTCCATCTGTGGCGTTGACTTTCATCACATAGGTACCTGAAACACAACAAAGTAATCAATCACTGTGGCCAGTCACTTTAATAAATCATATTAATAATGATGCAAATTGATATTTTTATTAAACTGTGATACCATTTCTGATATCTGAAAGGTAAAACGCATACCTGTCGCACTTGCTTCACTGACTTCCCTAGTAATTTCGAAAGAGAACACAGGTGGACAATCATTTTGGTCTAGAACTACTATTTTCAGTTCAATGTCTTTCTCTGCACGGCTGCTGTTTGTGAACTTGGCCACTCCCTTCAACTGAGAAGAAACACAAAATCAAGCAGCTTGACTAACAACCTCAGCCTCGTGGCAAAAGTCAATTTCTCAGCCAGCGTGAAAAAAATAGACTCACGTCGTAAAAAGGTGTCTCCTCCCTGTCAAGAATGCCATGGATCCTGACAAAGCCAGTCCGTTCATTCACTGTGAAAAGGTTGAACGGCTCTTCAGATGCTCCTTTGCCTACGAGAGAGTATCGTACATTGACGTCTTCATCACTGCGTATCTGTTGGAAAAGACATGAAGGTCTGGTGATGCCTACTTGTCTAATTAGACAGTGACAATGCAAATAGTGCTTTCAAAAATAACCAAGGACAGGGAGAAGAACGTTGGTGATCTACTGTACTATCTGATCTGATCTACAATAAAGTACCAGCATAATGTGGTGTATCATGTCTTCACTGAATGTAAACAGTGAAGACATGATACACCACATTTATGTACACTTTAAACCATTGTATGTCAGTTACAATCACTGACAGCTCAATTAATATAGCTATATACATAGACTAGTCTCCAGATTGTATAACATTTTATGGCTGCTAATGCATCCTGTTTAGCAAACTGACATGCATTTAGCGGTCAATAGAAAATGAAATGTGGCCACAAAAGAGAGTCTGATGAGTATATGCTACACATTCAATTAGGAGCATTAGAGCAGCTAATGTATATTTGAATAGACATGAAATAAACATGGCGAAATTAAGGGGAGCAGTCCCAATTCCTTGTATTCCGTGTGGTAACGTGTCAGTAGCCTGGGTTATATCGACTACCAAGAATGGAGTCTGATAATGAAAATATTCATACTTTTGCTATGTAATCCTCCTTAGTATAGTCATCATTTTCCATTAGTTTCCTGGGAGCAATGATCCATGTTCTCTCTGCCTGTTAGTTCTCTGTTAGTCCTCTGCCATACCCCTGGACTTGTATAATCTATAAAACGAGACACACAATCAAAATCAATATGAAAAAATATATATATATATACAGTATATATATATATAGCAAATATATATATATATATATATATATATATATATATATATATAGCAATGAACACAACACAACAGTAACCATGATGGTATATTACCTACCATTTTTGCTCAACTTTATCAATAAGAGTAGCCTACACAATGGTATTATATTGTAGGTGCACAGTTGAACACTGACATAGTCATAATATAATAATAATTATCTTTATTTCTAGAGCACTTTTCCATCCATGGCTATATAAAAAACAATACAGAGTAAAACATAGTGTCTGACGTTACTTTTTAATCTTGTGATGTAGGGATCCCGTAAAAAATATATCGCTGATATTTTCCATTTGAACCTCCCACTCTACGTTACAAACAGAGTTAGTGAAATAGCCTCGATACCCTCGCTCAGAGAAACTTTCGTGAGAAACTGTACGTGTCTCAAAACAAACAAGTTACTCATTTCAGCGGATGAAGAGATATAAAGTCACTGTATAGAAACTTGAAAAAGTTACGCTTGAGAAGGTGTCGACATTTCACCACACGTCCCTCTGTTCAGCTCTTTGGGATTTCAAGCCTACGTGCAAGATTACACTTACAACATTCCGTTATTTGCTGTTCCTGAATTTATAGACAAATTATTACAGTAACCAATTGTTCTTTACTTACCAGTATTAGAATCGGCACAATTATTTTGATAGCTGATGCAGCGTGAGCCATTTGACTCGTCGAAAAGTATCCTTTCAATGCGCGTTGCGATGTACTTCCAGTCGATTAAATACCCAATCAGGCACGTGCACAGACATTTTGGAGGGCAGGTGCTCAAACCAAAAAAAAGGGCACCCATCGCCAAAATGATTAATGAAATTAAAAATAATAATAATAAATAAATATAAAAAAAACACAGTAGGATATTCTCAACTTAAATATTTATTTTTGTTAACAAACTAACTCAAATTATCTCCTGAACATAACTCAGTTCTACACTCTGTCTGTCCTTCCTCATCCATGATGGGCTCCTCTGAACCAGGTAGGGTTACTGATTCTCCCTTATTTGTTTTACTAGGGCCTGATCCAAGATAAAAGAGAGCTGCTACCCTGAGCTGCGTGCTGCAGTTCCCTGTCCTGCTTTTGGAGTCTCTCTTTTCTTGGCATTATGCTGCAAATTTTGTAAATGAGATAAATCAATGTTGTGCATAATGATCAAGAGTGACTTACAATCTCTGTAAATCTGACAACACAGTAGCCTACACACACATTTGTTTTTACTGTTTTCTGACTGAGTTGAAGCATGAGCAGCATTACACTAATAATATACCACAATATACCTCACCAGACTGTCATGTAGCTCAACTTAAGACCTACCTTTCATTTCAATAATTACGATTTTAAAATAAACAAAACTAGTGAACTTGTCTAATTTGTAGAGCCGTAAAACTGCCTTTAAATTCTCTGCCTGCCTGTTTGCCTGCCTGCCTGTCTGTCTGTCTGTCTGCCTGCCTGTATCTCTCTACCCCTCTCTCTTCATTAAACATGACAGACGTCAGTAAACAGCTGGACAAGGCTTGGAGTTTTGTGTTTGTTTATTTATTTAGGAAACGTCGGACCAGTTGCGACGTAATGTTTTCAACGGCGCTAATATTGTGGTTAATTTATCACCAAACAACGTCGGGGGATTGCACAAACACCGCCATTACCTGTTTTTCTGATGCTCAGAGAAGAAATAGGGCCGAAACACACCAAACGCGTTTTTAAAAACGGGACTCTAGCAAATGCATTGTTTCCTATGGTACGGCGCGCCTTGCGTGTGCACCTTTTCTCCGCCACGCGTTGCGTCTTTCTGGCGTTTTTTAGATGCGCTTAAAAGTTGAGCTATTCTCAACTTTCCAGCGCAAGGCGCGGAGGCGCACCGCTCATCAATGTCACACTCGGCCCAGGCAGGTTGCGCACGCAGCTCCGCTTCCTAGGCGCCGGGCAAAACAGCCTGGTGCCCCTGTGGCTGTTGTGCCCGCCGCACTTTGCCAAGGCGTTTTTGAAGCATACACGTTTTTAGAAACGCGTTTGGTGTGTTTCAGCCCGTAGGCTGCAGCCGTTTGGCCTGGCGCTCAGCACTGCATGAGCACTAAAGGGGCTTTTATACTCGGTTTTAACGTAGAAACGTACGCACGTAAGATACATAAGCGCTGTTTTAAGCCCCTTGCGCAGTTACATAAGTGTTCCCGCCTTGATTACTGCAACGCCCTCCTAACGGGCCTGCCGGCTTGCGTGGTGAAACCACTACAAATGATCCAGAACGCGGCGGCGCGTCTGGTGTTCAACCAACCGAAGAGGGCACACGTCACCCCGCTTCTTATTGACCTCCACTGGCTGCCTGTAGCTGCTCGCATTAAGTTCAAGTCACTTATGCTTGCCTACAGAGTGCTTGATGGTTCTGCTCCCACCTACCTAAATGCTCTTGTAAGGGCAAATGTTACACCCAGGATGCTGCGCTCTTCTAGTGAGCGTCGTTTGGCAGTGCCGTCTGTGCAAGTACGGCAGTCCAGACTATTCTCATTTGTAGTTCCACGTTGGTGGAATGAACTACCCAGCACTACCAGAGCAGGGGCGTCCCTCTCTACCTTTAAGAAGCTCTTGAAGACCCAACTCTTCAGAGAGCACTTCCTGTCCTAACTGGCACTTCGACTAGTGCGTAACTTGCAATTACAGCAGTTACATTTCTGCACTTCTTTCTTTTTTTTTTCTTTTTTCATTTTGTTATATTTCTTATGTAAAGTAGTATTTATGTATTGTTACACCAGGTTCTATTGCTCGTAGCTTGAATATTCTCTCCCTTGTACGTCGCTTTGGACAAAAGCGTCTGCTAAATGACTAAATGTAAATGTAAATGTAAGTGGAGGAGGAGAAGGAGGAGGGAGGGGCGCGTGGGGCTTGTGAGCGCCGCGGAGCATGTCGGGGCGAAATTCTGACAAGAGCTCAAATAAATGCCCCGCCATATATCAAAACACATTTGGGGGGAATTGATGACAGAGAGAGTAATTTTTATTCTTAAATATTGATGAATGAAGAAAACATCTGGCTCCAGCAAAACGGGCACTTTTCTCATCCAGGGCAAAAGGGCAGGTGCTTGAGCACCACTAGGGGTCTATCTGTGCACGTGCCTGTTTACAGCACTTTATTGCAGAATATTTCAGCAAAACACATCAGTTAGCTAGTTAGCTTTTAATAATGCCCACTGTGCTGCTGTTGGTGTCTACTAGACAGGTCTGTCAGCTATTGGCTAGTTAGCTTTAGAAAAACGCCATAATGCCTCTTTAAATAGCCCAAATGGCCCATTGGTTTCCAATGCACTGTCTGCACGTAGGTGTTGAGCTGTCGGTGTGTTCCCTGTGACCAGAGAGCAGGCCGAGCTGAAGAAGATGCTCCAGGTGTGGGACACTGAGGACTGACCTACCCCCACCCTCACACACACACACACACACACACACACACACACACACACACACATGCCTAGTCTGGCTTGAGTTCTACTTCTAGTCTTATTCTACACCTCTCTCCTCTCCTTTTCACGCAGTCAGGCGGTGTGCTTGTTTCAGAAGTGGGTTTCCATGCCGATGCATCTCATGACCTCTTTGTGGTTCTTTAGCCATGGCTGGAACCATCTGAAGCAGCGCTTTTCTCAGCTGGTCTCAGCTTTCCCGCTTGGTCCTATCTTTCTGTTTATTTAATGCCTAGCTTTCTTGTGCTCTCTCTCTCTCTCTCTCTCTCTCTGTCTCTCTCCTCCTTTCTCACCCAACTCTCATTATCTGCTCATTATTTGTCTCTCCCTTCTTTCTCATATTTTCACTCAGATTTCTCCACTGTCTTTTCCCCCTGTCCTGGGATTTTTTTTTTCGCTCTCTCCCTCCCTCTCCCTTTTCTCAGTAATGCTCAAACTCGCAAAATGGCAGATATTAAATGCATGTAGGAATAACATGAAAATAACTATGTGCTTTGAGCCTGCCCTTAGGGGGGATAAGCGATTGAGAAAGCTTGTGTGGAGGTGGTGTCTCGTATAGGATCCAAAGTGATCAATGTCACCAGTTCACCCTAACACTAGACTGCCCTATTTGCCTATTTTTAGTGTTTATGATGTTTGTATGTCTTTGTCAGTGATTTGTCTAATACAAGTATGCAAACTTTGCAAAAATAAAAGGAATATGGTTTTGTTTGGCTTTTTCATTAACCTTGTGTTATGTCTTGTCCTATCATACTAACAACCCAATCATGGCCTTCAAAACAAAGTCTTCTAAAACAAAAGGCTTTTGCAGTTTGTTTGGTCTTTTTCCACAGGTCTTCAGACTTTAACACAATGCCAATATGAATGACTTCAGCATACAGAGATGTCCCACCTAATGACTGGCACCTATCTTCCTGCCATCACACAATACTTAATTTCTAACATATACATCAAGTTATTTTGTTTTTAAACCAACACACAGTAAAAATATAAAGATAAACATGTTTCAACCAATTCTGATGTTTTCACGGTAATGTCAGCTAAATTACATATTAGCACAAGTGAAGAAAGGTAGATTAAGAAAAAAAATCTGCAGAAGGATCAGAATCACACAGAGTGGCAAGCAGTCTGTGAGAGTCAGATTAATTCTCTCATAGGCCATGTCTGTTTATCCAGAGTTTCTGATTTAAGGAGAACATGAAGTATCACAACGTCTACGTGAGGGATGGTATAAGCCAAGCATCATATTCTGATTTACGTAAAAACATGTTAGTTACATTGCATAAACTGACATGAGGTAGATAAATGCAATGAGTGATTGATAACAAAGATGAAACAAGTAAGGATGAGTCACAGTGGAAGTGACACAAATAGCCTGAAAGGTAGAGGGGGGAGAGTATCTGTGCATACACACACAGACACATACAACGCTGTTGAATCATCAAAAAAGAACCAACCATCGCGCCCGACTGTGGAAACAGGTCCCATGGAAGAATCCATTGGCAAAACCTTGTAGTCGGACTGGTCAGACAAGTTCATACGTTCCAGCCACCCTAATGGCTTCCAGCAAACTTCACACCCTTCTAACTAGCTCTGTGGAACACAATTTTCCTGGCTCCAGTTCATAAATGCCTCACACCAATACACTACCATACCCAGTGTTGCCAGGTCCGCGGTTTTCCCACGGAATTGGGCTACTTTTTAAGTGTTGCCGCGGGTTAACATTTTTTGTCCGCTGGTTCGTGTAGACCTATTTTGCATGCAAATTACATGAATATCTTTAAACAAAAATCCATATTTTAAATGAAATAATTTATTTAAACCCAAATCCTACCAAACTGACTCCAGATCAGCACGTACACACATGGACATGGGACACGCCCACATACACACACGCACTGTGCACAAGGCCATTTTAGAAAGAACTGTTTAGGGAAAACTGCTTTTAATGCTGGCATACTAAACATTTGGTGTTACTTTGTATATATTACAATACATTTGGCAATGACAGCAATGCTGTTGGACTTTAAAAGCAGTGTATATGGTTTGATAGGGGCATATTTTGAGTTCTGATATTAGGCTGGTTTTGATTGGCCATTGGGCTGGTTTTGTCACACAGACCTCGCAACCCTGACCATGCCTGAAGGACGTATACACAAGGAATGGACAAGAACTATAGTCAATTGCGAGAAGATTTTAAAGTAAAACTCTGACCCAGTCTAAGTCCCATCTCATGCAAAGATTATGCTTCCCGTTCGAAATTCAAGGGAACAAAATGTCAGAGCCTATGGGTTCATTCTGTTATAGATGTGCACGGCTGCAGATTCGTCAATCCTATACTCTATTTCAACTCTCTATGTGATGCACCACTCTGGTGTTCAGGAAATGTTTAGAAACATGTATTGTCTGTGTTTGAATAGTCAGATTGTCTCAAGCCAATACCTGGAAACTGTAGCATGGATGATGCCTGCAATAAATAAATAAATTAAATCGAATGAACATAGCCAGGGCAGGGTTCAAATTAGGGTGACCATATCCATAACACCAAAAAGGAGGACACTATGCGGTATTTCGTGAGGCTGTGAATAATTACATAGGACTCTGGCGTGCTCCCCTCTACAATACAACTTTGTGTGATTGATACATGATGTATGTGTAACAGAATAGGAAAAAATATTCTTGAAGAGTCAAAAAGTGTTTGTTCACAGTATTTGTATTTATTCAATACATTGTGGTGTTCAAAAACTGACCACTGAGATGAATCTTTTAAAGTGCATAACATTTGTGGACTTAAAATGTACAAATTAAATCACAGGTCACATAAATAATAAATAATAAACAGACAAATGAATCTGAATACATGCATATGCAGACATGTATCTAGATGAATCTGAATGAATGCATATGCAGACATGTATTTGACATCTAGATGAATCTGAACGAATGCATATTATGCAGACATGTATTTCACATCTAGACCAGACATCTCCAGTTTAGCCATCAACTTAGGTCTGCTCGCGTCAGCAACCTAATACCGGGACCATGCCCACTTAGCTATTCACCTGGTTTCATACAACCATCAACTTAGGTCTGCTCGCGTCAGCAACCTTCTCCCGACTGAGCTGTGCGACACGCATTTAAACAGCTGGTCGTTACCAGGGCCGGAGTGGGGACACTTTTTAGCCCAGGAATTTCAGGCCCAAAACCGGCCCACTTTTTCCATGGTAGTGGAAATTGGATAAATGAAGCAACAGTTCAGCTCTTACTATCCTGTATTTTTTTTTTATTAATACCATGGTTCAACACATAATGTAAAGATTAAATAATAATCCACTCAAGCTGAGAAGTTAACAAAAATGATTCCACTATTCCACAAGAATAGGTTGATAAATTAACAAAAGCAAGAATAAATAAAGCATTGGCTTTATTTATAAAGAGTGGCTTCAACAACTAATGTTTACAGTTCAACTCACAGTACAGTATACCGTTACATTGCGATTAGAACCAACAGCATCTACACAGCGTCAGTAACCGCCTAAGCAGTGCACTGGTTTCAGCCACTTTATCTATACGCAGATCAAGTTTCAGTTTTGTTATCAATATTTGCATAATATTTGCAAAGTCTATGGATCGCCATATATTGGGTGATATAAAAAGGCAAACATTTTTTTATTCAATTTAATATTTTGCTTGCGAATAGGTTGACAACGCTACAACGATATTAACCAACGCTACAACGTTAGCCGAATAATTACGTTGCTAATCATTAGGCCTATGTCTCTATTTACCAGTTGCCACTTGTGTTTGTCCTTTTGAAAATAAATCGGTAAGCTTGGCACATTTGGCATCATCCTCCTCCAATGCCTTTCTTTTTTTCAACCTGGCTTTTTCAGCCCTTCCTGGCCTCTTCCTCCCATCCATCCTCCCTGAGGCGTATCGTTGCGGTAGGGCCGGCCCAGCTATCGGTAGCCTATCTGAGAAAACTTTTGGGAAAAGACGGGCTATGGACCCAACCAACTCTATTTGGGAGGGGAGAACTTTCTCGCATGGTACAACCCATGCAGAGGCTCCGGTGTCAGAATGCGGAATGTGTGTAGCCTACTTTAAGAGAAGATGGACTAACGTGACAAAAGTCAAAACATTTAATTCTCGACCGGCCCAGAAGTGAAGCGGCCCACCGGGAACTCTCCCGATTCTCCCGATTACCCACCCCGGGCCTGGTCGTTACCATTGAACATGCATTAATCAATTAGCCGTTTTGCACGGTCTTCTCTCCTTACACACGTACTGGCATAACACATTGCATATGTACCAGCACGTTTTACTATTAACTATGCCATTTAACACTTTATCAAAGACTTATTTAGACACACTAGGAACACCCCTGACCCAATGAGCACTTCCCTCGCAGAGCGCGAAATAAACACAGATAATCATTCTCAGCCCTGCATCCCCGTTTGCTTCCCACGTTCCCGGAAGACACATGCAACAGGTGAGTACGCAGCTAAACCTTTGTCCATCAGAACGTATCTTATAATCAGTGATCAAGCTCTGCCGGGAAACCCCCGCTTTACGTGTCCGTCGCAATGCGCTCTGTCACAGTAACTAATATGTTTTTACGTAAATCTGATTATGATGCTTGGCCAGTAATTCGTTTGTGTGTGTGAGATTTTGCATTCAAAAACAATTACAAATATAGCTGCAAGCAGCGATGCGGATTCCTCCAAAGATTGCGAAACCAGGGGAAAATGTATATTCTTCACAATTTTGGAAAAAAGAGTAAAAGAAGGAAAGAAGAGTGAAGAAGGGAAAGAAGAAAAGAAAGAAGTGTCTTGCTAAAGGACGCTTTGACAGGGAATTGAACTTACAACCTACTGATTACTGAACGATTACTCTATCCCTGTACCACTTATCTCAAAGATTTGCTTAGATATTACTTCACTTCCTGTGAATTTGAATTTGAGTGGCTGTACCGGACAAACGGTTGTGAGGATAAAAATTTTGTTGATTAAGTTTTGTGAGGCTTGGTCTGAAGATCCTCTCTAGTGATTTTGAAGAAGATTTGACCAAAATTGTAGGAGGAGTAAGCTTTCAAATGTTTTTTGATAAAACCGGGAATAACAGAAAATCTATACAACCGAAAATTGGCGCCATCGGACGTCGAATTCGTCTTGATCCAAGGAATCCAATGGTACCTCATTTTTGAAAATCGGTCAAACGGTTCAAAAGTTGTGTGTGTTAACAAAAGTCCAACTTTGACCCGTTGGTGGTGCTAGTGTGGTCTAGTGGGAGACATGAAACTTAGTGTGAGTAAAGAAGGGACTGTCCTTAATGAGTGTGCCAAATTTCAGAAAAAGTTACCATACGGTTCTAGGGGCTGCCATTGACTCCCATGGTACAAGAATAATAATACCTACAATAACAATAGGTTTCCTCCTGACGGAGGAATCCTAAATATTATAACAAGTATTAACTCAAATGGGAAACGAAAAATAAGGACACCAGTGCAGGTGATACAAATATATCTGAATAAGTAATGAACCTGCATTTGATAATGTACTTAACAATATTGTTTACATACAGTACACAGACAAAGCCTTTTGAAGTGAAATGCATGTTAACATACTAACAGTGTATAAAAGTCCTTTAACATCCAGGAAAACAATCAGTAGATAACAATGCAAAAAAAAACACAGACACAAGGAAATTGAAATTACACAGGAAAGTGTGTGTGTTTGTGTGAGAGACTCCATCTCTCTGCTTCACTCCATTTTCTCTCTATCTTTCAATATTTTCCCTCTTCACTCTCTCTTTATCTTATTATCCATAACCACTACTGTTCACTCTTCTTTCCTTCCTTCCTTCGTGTTCGCACGAAATGTTGTTTTGTTGTTAATGTCTGACATTGAAAATTGAATGATTGAATGGAGAAGGACAAACAGATGAGGAGCTTTGGAACCTTTTGACTTACATTGGGCCAATATGACATCATAATAGGGTCATTCACTGACACCTGCCCCAAGGTTCCAAGGCTCCTCTTCTCTCTGTCCCTCTCCATTCAACCATTCCATTAAAACAACATTTCGTGTGAACACTGCACTATCTGGAACTGAGTCACTTGGCGCAATGACAGCTGAATCAGGTGAACATGAACTCTTTCCTATTTTCACTCATT
Organism: Clupea harengus; assembly: GCF_900700415.2. Lineage (NCBI taxonomy): Eukaryota > Metazoa > Chordata > Actinopteri > Clupeiformes > Clupeidae > Clupea > Clupea harengus. The sequence continues at coordinate 8,741,539 of NC_045177.1, forward strand.
CCCTCTCTCCAACCTCCATCCACGTGTTTTTCTTCTATCCCTCTCCAACTCTTCCAATTTTGTTTCATTCTTTTAAACTTTTCCCTCTTCAATCTCTCTTTGCTGTCTTTATCCATAGCCACTCTTGTTCACTCTGCTTTCCTTTCTTCATTCATTCTTGTTCACTTTTCTTTCCTTACTTCTTCCTTTCTTAACTTTTGCATTTAATGCACTAGTATTTCCTTCAGGAAATGCATATTCTAGTTCTAATTTTCTATCCGTCGTTCTTGTGATATTCCTATCAAAAAACGAACAAAAAACCTTCAGCGGGGTTTAAACTGCTTGCTTCCTATAATCTAGAACTTCTGTAAGCAGTGATATCCAATTGAGTCGTTAAAGATTTAATCGTGAACATGCGTTGCTTAAAACGGTTGCGGGTAATTTCTTCATCTAATAAAATGAAGTCTCTTTCAGAAGATTCTAAATTTGTGGATTTGTTGTGTAGTAATGCTTTTATTTAAGATGATGTTTCAAGGAAGTATCAGAGTTATAAAAGTCTTGACTCTCCCAATAGTTTACATTCCATTGTCTGATGTCACATTGAGCATGGCCTATCATTAAGGAACAGCGTCCCCTTGGCAATTTGCCACTATTTTTTTGGGTTCTCATTTCTTCCTCCTTCTGCAAATTATGACAGGTGGTGCAGGTTAAAAGTTACAGCCAACATTTTGTGTAATGCTTCCTCACAGTTTTGTCAGTAATGCTCAAATTCGCAAAATGGCAGATATTAAATGCATGTAGGAATAACGTGAAAATAACTTCGAGTCTTCGAGCCTGTCCTTAGGGGGAATAAGCGATTGAGACAGCTTGTGTGGAGGTGGTGTCTCGTATAGGATCCAAAGTGATCAATGTCACCAGTTCACCCTAACACTAGACTGCCCTATTTGCCTATTTTTAGTGTTTAGGATGTTTGTATGTCTTTGTCAGTGATTTGTCTAATACAAGTATTCAAACTTTGCAAAAATAAAAGGAATATGGTTTTGTTTTGCTTTTTCATTAACCTTGTGTTATATCTTGTCCTATCATACTAACAAACCAATCATGGCCTTCAAAACAAAGTCTTCTAAAACAAAAGGCTTTGCAGTTTGTTTGGTCTTTTTCCACAGGTCTTCAGACTTTAACAGTATATGCATGGGCATATGACAGAAGTATGTTACAGAACAATATGGAAAAAAATGAGAAGACAATCATATGTAGACATCCTTTGTTTATTTGGTCCCTGCTGAGCACATAGTTAGGAAAATGACAACATAATGAGTGTGAACGTCAGAAGCTTATTTACTGTGACTATGAGACACATATCTCCTTAAGGTTATGATGTGTTTACAAATATGTGTTTGCATACCAGTACAAATATTTTGAAGCAGTTTACACATTGTACTTTCAAAAATAACAGTATGAAAGAGTATACAAGTGTACATTACAAGTTGGGTTATTTGAAGTTAAAGCATATACTACTTACAGTATAATTGCAAAGAAAGTATTTATAATTCATGATAGCACCTGTCATGAAATCATAACGGCTAATGTGAGCAGGTGTGTGTTGCTTTTGTGTGGGAGTGTTCAAATGTATCTACGGCTATCTGAGCTGTAGCTTCCTTGTTTGATTTCTCTAATTCTAAGCAGTGTAATTAGGATTATGTGATAATCTAAGTACCTAAGAAGGACACTTTCAATTTGGTCTCATCATTTTGGAGAAACACTTGCTTTAGTAGCACAGTCACACAGAGGGAGTCAGATGGATCAACAAATAAAACCAGACTGGTTCCAAGAAAGGCCAAATTTGTTAGTTAATCACAGTTTACAACCAGAGAAATACAAATGGTCAAAAAACGTTAACATTAGTTTTATAAGTACACCTCAGTGGTGTGTGTGTGTGTCTCTATTCACCTCACAAGTGCTAGTCGTGTGTGTGTGTCTCATTTCCCCTCACAAGTCCTAGTGGTGTGTGTGTGTGTTTGTGTGTGTGTGTGTGTGTGTGTGTGTGTGTGTGTGTGTGTGTCTCTCTTCTCTCCCCTGCATTTCTCTCTTGTTTGTTCTCTCTTGTGACTACGATAGTTTAGGCACGGTTCTTCAGCTCCCTGGACATCTGACACCACATGCAACAGTAACAACAGCAGGACAGGAGGAGATCGTTACCATCTGAACCCTGAAAAAGAGACGAGAGAGAGAGAGAGAGAGAGTGAGGACATGATTGGGTGAAAGTTTACAACATGCCAAAGTTTATAACATGTAATTTGTGTCAGGCTTGAACAGTCTCAACGGGTAACTCTCAACTCATTTTCATAGGACCGCTTCCTGTCGATGGGTCATTTCATCTAATTTTCATAGGACCACTTGATGTTTGGTTGATTGCATACTGCAAAGTGCACATGTTTGGTTGAGTGCATACTGCAAAGTGCATATGTTTGGTTGAGTGTGAACTACAAAGTGCACATGTTTGGTTGAGTGCATACTGCAAAGTGCACAAGTTTGGTTGAGTGCATACTGCAAAGTGCACATGTTTGGTAGAGTGTATACTGCAAAGTGCACATGTTTGGTGGAATGCATACTGCAAAGTGCACATGTTTGGTTGAATGCATACTGCAAAGTGCACATGTTTGGTTGAGTGTATACTACAAAGTGCACATGTTTGGTTGAGTGCATACTGCAAAGTGCACATGCAAGGCAGAGTTGCATAGTGCTGCTGGGTAGCGCTGATATGGGTTGCCAACTGACTGACATCAGCAAGTAGGATTCTTGTTTGATAAGCTCAGGCAGGGTTCACACATTGTAACTAAATTTTCATGACCACACATAAACTCTTAAACGTCTGTGGGAGGAGGAGAGGACTTTGGACATGAGTCAGTTGGACATGACTCAAAGCCTTATTAAACGATAACAAGTTTCCAAGACAGGTGGCTTCCCCTGTATCTCGCATTACTTGATCTCACAGCACGTCACTCTTTCCGTCCACACTTCTCATTTTATCCCACATGTAAGACTATCTAAAACCACTCGAAGAGTCACTTTGTGCTGAGGAATGCCAAAAGAAGAAGTGAACAATATTGTTACTGATACCATTTAACAGCAGCTAATCTGCCATGTCACCAAGGTTTCACCAGCCTCCTCCTTGACTTCTGTCATTCTTACAGACGAATGTGTGACGTAGTCATGACTCGCAGTGAAAACACTACTTTAAGTGGAAACAGTATTTTCAGTATCCCTAGTGGATTTTTATAACTGCCAATCGACAGTTTTATAACTGCTCAATTGAGCCAAATTGAACTCAAAGGGAGTACTTTACATGACTCTTTCATGTGCCTCAAGGGCAGACCATTAACCAAGACGAGTGACCAACCATCAGATTATGTTACTTATTATCTATCTTCACCTGGCAACTGTGTTTACTTGCTAATAGAGTATTTCTTTAGACTTCCTGGTTTTCAGTGTGTTTGTATCCCCCCTCTGAATGAGCTGACTAATGCCACCAGGAAATTGAGTTTTCATCTGAAAACCACAATGTTTGTGTCAGATCATAAAAGCCTCAATAGGTAGCTGTCAACATCTCATCCCATTTTCATAGCATTGCCTCTTTTCCCCACATCGGCACACCACACCCATTCTAACCCTTTCCCAGGCCATTCCTGTCTGCATGTGTCTGATTCCCCTCAGTTCCCCTTGCTCTCTCCCTCTGAAACCTCCGGCAGCCTTACCTCGATGCCATGTTTCTCCCGGATGGACTTGCGCAGGCAGCAGCCGACAAATGGCCAGGCTATGTAGTCCAGCACAGGCATTAAGAGGCACCAGCCGTGCTTGGCGGCCGTCTGGCACTGCTGGCAGGGGAAGCACCACCACGCAATACAGACTGGAAGGACATAACGTGGATAAGAGGCACAAGAAAGGTCAGATGCACAGTTCCCAAAGCATATTTTTGTTATTGAATGTCAGGTTCATATAGTCTGAGTTGTGTTCTAATTCGAACATATATATGAATGAGGAAGCCAGACGGAAAGAGGGTTCTGGGGAGGATTTTGTGATTTTTCAGGGAGGAGCAGGGAGGGCAAATATCACTCCATACACAGACTGTCCTGCCCGCCACACCCACCACAGCAGCTTTCCTGTTTACTTTAACCAGCTCTCCCTTTCAAATGCAATTTGCTGCCAAACTGCTCCTCTCTCTATCAAGGGCCCCTGACAACTCTCAGCCTCCAAAATCATACATTTTCCAGGGCTGCTGTTCAGCCTGGAAACCCCAGGGGTTTCAGGGGTTTCAGGGGTTTCCCCTTCTTTGCTACGCAACTGCTTTCTGTCCAGCTATCAGGGAAAGGGGAAAACCAGCGCTTTAAGCAGCAGTCAGTTTTTGCCTTAAACTAGTGAGTTACCTCAAACGCATGCGAAAACCTTCCCATGAAAGCGTTTCTTACAGTTTTGCAGGGTGTTCCATCCCATTTCACAAATATTGCATAACCTGGATGGTTAGTGGGAAAATAGGTGTGTTTATCAGTCATTCACATGACCATATATATTTTTAAATGCATTTGAAGATGATACCAAAACTAGTTGTCCATGAAATCATACTTCAAAAAGTAGCAAATTATTTATTGCAGTGTTGTTTTAAATTATTGCACCGGAGGTGGAGTTCAGAAGAAATTCCTTCTTAAATTCTTCTCAACTGCGTTCGAGAATGAGGCCCATTGTTCCCAGCTAATTCTTTGCTAACTTCTCTCTGCACGCTATTTCCCCAAGCAATAAACATTGTTACATTGTAAGGAGGTGGGTCAAACAACTATTTCGAAATAAAAGTAGCCTGAGATAGACTCCAAGTAGAGGCCATAGAGCCATGTTGAACTTGGACTTGAGGTCAACTCGCAACTGTCAAGTCAACTGTTTCAAAGATCTTTGGGATGGATAAACAACAAAAGGTAAATAGTATTTACAAAAGTGTAACCAATAAAAAAAAGAAGCTTATTAACCCATTTCATTTTAAGACACTTTGTGCTTGAAATATCTGAATAGCTTGTCACGTGAATAAGCCCATGGATAAGATACGACAAGGCCTTTGACTGAACATTAGAGAATCAACATTTGGTCTAATCAGTTGCTGTAGGATGGCTACTACAGGCACGGAAGAGAACACTTCCTTCAATGTTACAACAGTGCAAGCATTTATTCGACATGTGTTTTAAATGAAACGCGCTGGTGTCTTGATTGCAACAAGCACCAGTTTTGATTCCACAACTTTATCTGGCTTTACCTCATTAAATGTAAGTTTTGATGTCTGCGCTATGTGACATTAAGGAATGGCTAACTTGAAATAATTAAACAATAATTATTGTTTTAAGCAAAGTCAAGAAGGATAACCCAAAGCCTACCACAGGACAGGATTTTTGATGGATGTGAAAGAATCATGGAAACAGTACACAGACATGACAAAAGATCAGAACTCAGGTGTACTGTTCTGAAGAAGGGGTAGACACTTACAGCTTCCAATGTCTGAATAGCAGTCAAAGAGTTCAGTGCTCCAGGAGCCGGTGCTGTTGGTGGTGGTCGCTGTGGTTACCTGCTGTTGCACTGGCATGGTTCTAAGACAGCAAGAGAGGAAGGTTTCAAAATACAAAAAACTAGAGTTGACATCCACTAGAAAATGCAGCTTTGCAACATTAAACTCACTTGCGTCAGATATGTGTGTGTGTGTGTTTTGGGGGGAGGGTTAGCACAATGTTTTTCAAAGATGTTTATCATTCAGGCTAAGATGGCTGAGTTCATACAGGGTCTGGTTCTGAACCTGGCAGTCTACAGGAAAAGCATTTATTGCCGAAGAAAAACGTGAACGTGTGAAATGGAATAACGGATGAAAAAGATACATATACAGTTACACACATAAAACGAGTTTGTTTGAATTCCGTTTTTTTAATTTTTTTATTCCGAGGTCCAGAGAACCTTGTGTGAACAAAGAAAACCTTGGCCTAAATAAATAAGCAATAGAATATAAATGTGGAGAAGGTAAACCATCAGAAAGGTTTAATGTGGTCTTACCAGTTTTATCCTCGAGTAGCCTCCTCTTTGAAGAACTAATAATAACAGTGCAGGGTGTCAGCAGTAGTCCTTAATGTCAGAGCAGATCAGTCTTTTTAAGCAGGTGTAGGCGCAATGAAGAATGTTGTAATCCTAAGTAACCACAGGCTGACTTTCGGTAAAAAAAAATGAATTGACTTCCTGCCAGGATGCGCAAAAATGTTTGTTGGCTCCGACCTGACTGTGGGCGGTGCGATCCATGGGTTACATTAAGCATGCATTAAGCAATAAGCATCTTTCTACCACAACAATGAAGAAAAAGTCTAGTACTTGTGTTGCTTCAAACTGTTGCCTATCTTTAATAATGATGCATCTACGGATACATGTTTTTAAAATGATAATAGCTATCTATTAATTCGAATATAACTTAACACAAAACTTACAACTATAGCCAGAAGCAATTTCTCCAGTGTTGTGCAAGTTCACACCTCTCGTGAACTAGTTCAAAGTTCAGTTCATACAAGTAAACATGAATAGTTCACGTTCATAGTTCACCATTTCAATTCTGAATTAGTTCATAGTTCAGTTAATTTCATAGTTTTAAGGTGGAAAGTGAGAATGAAAGACTTAACTTGTTTTTTTTTATAGAAAACTTTATCCATCACTACCCCTTGCCTTAAACTGTACTTCATATGTATTAATTCCTAAAATATATATATATTTTTTTAATTATTGCTAATTTTGCCTGTTTATTTATTTCTCGTGTGTAACTATTGTTTGGCAGTGGTTACTGGGGGCGACAATTATTGATTTTGGGGTTTACGGGATGGTTTGAGGTATTGTGAGCCATGGGCTGTTAGCAAGTGTTGTTGCTTTTGGGTTGAGCTGTGGCAGAGCTTTGGTTGAGCTCTGAATGTTTTGCTTGGTTTTTGCTGGTTTATTGATTTGTCTTTAGTTATAACACATCTGTTAAACTATATTGCTTGAGTTGTTAGCAGCCTACTTTTGTTTTGTCTTTGTTAATTACAGTGCATGAAATGCCCTGTATTGTTATTCCTAGGCGTCTTATTACAGTGCATGAAATGCCCTGTATTGTTATTCCTAGGCGTCTTATTACAGTGCATGAAATGCCCTGTATTGTTATTCCTAGTATTTTTATTACAGTGCATGAAATGCCCTGTATTGTTATTCCTACGTTTCTTATACTTCTTCTTCTTCTTCTTCTTCTTCTTCTTCTTCTTCTTCTTCTTCTTTGTACCAAACTTCTGGGCTTAATTCAGCTCAAACCGCTTAACGTAGAAACTTCGTTTCGAACTTTTTCACGTAGGTCTTGTAAAGGACAACTGTGCTATGTATTTTTCATTTTTCTAAACTTTATACTTTTTAAAGAAATTAAAGAAAAACGAATACAAATTTTCCCATTGACTTACATTGGGCCATTGTGACATCATAATAGGGTCCTTAAACTGTCTTGCACCTGTGCTTCACTGACACCTGCGCCAAGGTTTCAAAGCTCCTCTTCTCTCTGTCCCTCTCCAATTAACTGTATAACTAGGAATATTAGGAGACGCCTTCCATACTCTACTTCTTTGCTTTGACAGTCCTCTATCCTCCCTCACACTCCATCTCTCTGCTTCTCTCCATTTTCTCTTCTTTCAATATTTTCCCTCTTCACTCTCTCTTTATCTCATTATCCATAGCCACTCCTGTTCACTCTTCTTTTAATTACTGTCCATCAATTCTTACACTTTTTTCAACTTTTTTGTCAGCCCTCTTTGACTTTTCAGTCCTCTATTCTCCCTTCCATTTCCTTTACTTCCTCCAGGCCATGTCTATCTTCTACTTTATCCATCGATAATTCTAACATCTCCTTCCTCCAGTCCATTCTCTTTCCTATTTTCACTCATTCCCTCTATTTGTAGAACCTCCATCCACTTGTTTCTTTCTATCCCTCTCCAACTCCTCTTTCTCACACTCCATCTCTCGGCTTCCCTCCATTTCCTGTCCTTCTTTCAGTATTTTCCCTCTTCACTCTCTCTTTATTGCCTTTATCCATGGCCTTGTTCACTCTTCTTTCCTTTCTTCTTTCACTCTCGTTCACTCTTTTTCCTTTAACTTTTGCTTTTCATGCAGTTATAAGATGAAGTCTCTTTCAGAAGATTCTGAGTTCGGGGATTCATTGAGTAGTAATTATTTTATTTAAGATCACCAAAGGGAGGCTGTCTATGGAGAGTCTGATGTAACAAGGAAGTATCAGAGTTAAAATAGTCTCAGCCCTTCCAATAGTTTACCTCCCATTTTCTGATGTCTCAATGATTGAGCATGGCCATAATGAGGAACAGCGTCCCCTTGGCAACTTGCCACTATTATTTTGGGTTTTCATTTCTTCCTCCTTCTGCAAATTATGACAGGTGCTGCAGGTGTATGTGCAGGTTGTGTAATGCTTCCTCAAAGTTTTCTTGGTAATGCTCAAACTCACAAAATGGCAGTTATTAAATGCATGTAGGAATAAAACGAAAATAACTACGTGCTTCGAGCCTGTCCTCAGGGGGGGATAAGCGATTTATTGCTAAAGCTTGTGTGGTGATGTTGTCTTGTATAGGAACCAAAGTGATCAATGTCACCAGTTCACCCTAACACTAGACTGCCTATTTGCCTATGTTTGTTTTTATGACGTTTGTATGCCTTTGTCAGTAGTGATTTGTCTAATAAAAGTACGCAAACCTTGTAAAAATAAATATGGGTTTGTTTAGCTTTTTCAATAACCTTGTATTATGTCTTTTCCTGTCTTACTAACACCCCATGGCCTTCAAATCAAAGTCCTCTAAAACAAAATGCTTTTCAGTTTGTTTTGTCTTTTTCCACAGGTCTACAGACATTAAGACATTTAACACAATCTCACAATGAATGACCTCAGCATACAGAGATGCCCCACCTAATGACTGGCACCTATCTTCCTGCCATAACATAGTAAAACACACAGTAAAAATATAACAATAAACAGGTTTCAACAATTTGATGTTACCTAAATTACATATATTAGCACAGGTGTAAACATGCATCAGAGAAAGGTAGGATTTTTTTTAAATTCTCTCATTGGCCATGTGTGTTTATACAGAGTTACTGAGATAAAGAGAACATGAAGTATCACAATGTCTACGGGTGGGTTGGCATAACGTGACTGAAAGCACTTCTGCAAGAATTTGATTAAGCCCTTTCTTTGTTCCAGCACACTATGTTCTCACAACCCCCCTCCCCCTTCTTAATATCTCACATGATATATTTTGCACAAGAACATTTGCCATTTGCATTATTTCTTATACACTACATTATACATTATACATACTGACATTCAAAACAAATTACTGGCCAAGCATCATATTCAGATTTACGTAAAAACTTATTAGTTACATTACATAAATAGACATATGAGCAATGAGTGATTCATGTCAACGATAAATCAAGTAAGGATGAGCCACAGTGAAAGTGACACAAATAAGCCTGAAAGGTAGAGGGGAGAGAGTATCTGTGCATACACACACAGACACACACAACGCTGTTGAATCATCAACAAACCAACCAACCAACATGCCCGACTGTGGAACCAGGTCCCATGAAAATCCATTGGCAAAACCTTTTAGTCGGACTGGTCAGACAAGTTCCAACGTTCCAAAAACCCTACTAGATTCCAGCGAACGTCCCAGCCATATAATTAGTTCTGTGGGAAACCATGTTTTTTGGCTCCAGTTCAAAAATGTGTTTGTCTCACATGTTTTGATGTCTCAATGATTAATCATGACCAGTTCTGTAGAAAATTAGTTCTGTAGAAAACAAAGTTCCTGGCTCCAGTTCAAAAATGTGTTTTGATGTTTCCACAGTAATGTTAGCTAAATTACATATTAGCATAGGTTTGAATTGGCATCAGAGAAAGCTAGATTACAAAAAGATTTTCTGATTTTCACACGCACTCACGCCACACATCCAATTTCTCACGCCAAAAAAAATCTGATTTTGGGCCGAGAAGCGTTCGTTCCTTTTCAAACTCCCCGAGGGTAGCTGGCGCTAAGGAGCAATTGGATGTGTGGCATCAAAAGTTTGGTTGATTGATGGCTCTTGTCATTTTGAGTGTTTGCTGGTTGGGGTTTTATCTATCAATCAACCAAGCTGTCATTAGTATTAGGCCCTGAGTCACAGTTAAGGTTTGACAGACTGTGGTCTGTATATGTTTAAGATATAATAGTTTGATTGCTTGATGGTTCCTGTCATTTTGAGTGATTGCTGGTTGGGGTTTTATCTATCAATCAACCAAGCTGTCATTAGTATTAGGCCCAGAGTCACAGCTATGATTTGACAGACGGAGTTCTGTATATGTTTAAGATATGTTTTTAAATACAGCACATGAGTTTTAAACTGATACATATAACTGTTTTGGAACAAGGTTTTTAGAATACACAGGGCATGTGGCATACAAATGTGGTTCACTGTAAGGAAGAAAGTTGTCGAAGGGGTGATTTTACCCCTCCATGTCTCCGGAGGTGGCACACACACACACACACACACACACACACACACACACACACAGAAGGAGGATGGGGGTTCTTTTCACAAACAGGTGCATATACACACATTAGATCTGTGGCGTGAAATTATGTGTATGTCTCCACAGCTGTCAATAGCCCCCTCAACGACCCAAACCCCCCTCAAAACAAGCAGTCCCCTCTGTCTGCCACAAGAATCTACCAGCAACATTTTTTAGTTTTGTAATGGTGGAAACTCTTTTTTGTTTAATATAGAGTCTAAGGTTGGTCATATACACAAGCACACAAGACCGCACACACGATCGCACACACACATACACACACATACACACACATTCAAGCAAGCACACAGGTCTCAGTGGCTTGTCTTTTTTGTTTCACACTCAAGCACACACGCACGCACGCAAGCACACACACACACACACACACACATACCTCAGTCTTGTCAGCCTGGGGGATGTCGGAGCCAGAGGTGTCTGGGTCCTTTCGCAAACATTTGCATTAACACATTAGGTTTAACTGATGCAGGGACCTGTATGGGAACAAGGCCTTTAACACCGAATTTAGAATTAGAGAAACAATCAGATGTCTGTATTTTACTCTGAGGAAGAAGGTTATCAAAAAAGAGGGTTTATATCCCCAGACATATTCCAGACTGTCAATATCCCCCCAATGACCCTATCCCCTTCAAAACAAGCAGGCCCTCTGTCTGCCACAAGATTTTACCAACAAATCTACAATGAAAAACAAACAAAAAAACACGGTAGATTCTAAGGTTGTCCATATACACAAGCACGCACACACACACACACACACACACACACACACACACACACACACACACACACACACACACACACCACACAAGCACGTACGTACGCACACAAGCACGCACACACACACACACACACACACACACAGTAAGGGATGACTTTAAAAGTCAACCCATTAGTTGGTGGTAGAAAATGGACAGAACATTTTGAAAAATTATACAAAAAGGTAACCTAAATTCTGAACAAAAAGCCTTCAAATCTCAGTTGAGAAAACAACAGGCTAAGTCAATTAGATGCCATAACATTACTAGAATTGAATCCAAAATTAAAATCCCTCAAGAACATACAATCATGTGGCGTAGATGGAGTATACAATCAAATGCTGAAACACAGCACACCTAAATTAGGAGAGGCAATCTTGAAATGATTCAATTAATCCTGTCTTCAGGCCACTTTCCAGAACGATGGAAGGTGAGCCATATCACACCATTTCATAAAAGAGGTGACAAACTTAATCCTGACAACTATAGAGGTATCTCACAAGGCAACAATTTAGGGAAATTATTCTGTGACACCTGAACAACAGATTAACACAATGTATCCATAACAATAATATCATAACTTCACCCCAGATAGGTTTTTCTCAAAACAACAGAACAACTGACCATATATACTCATCGCATACACTCATAGAGGAACGTGTACACAATTAAAAAAAAAAAGATACAATATTTGGCTTTCATAGACTTTAGCAAAGCTTTCCACTCAGTATGGCACAATTTACTTATGTTAAAATTATTTGATAGTGGAATTGGAGACAAATGTATGACATCATTAAAGACCTGTATGAAAAACAATAAAAGCTGTGTAAAAATCAACAACAGAATAACAGATTATTTTGACCAGACAAAATAAGTTTGACAAGGCTGTTGCTTAAGTCCATCCTTATTTATATCAATGATTTGGCTACAAAGATTGAAAGATCTTCGTCCCCAGGTCTTAAACTTCTAAATTAGGAAATGAAATGCCTGATTTTTGCTGACAATCTCCTCCTACTCTCCCGCGGTGCAGAGACGCTTCAGGAAAGTCTGAATATTCTTAACAAATACAGTCTAACAAGGGCCCCCTTCCAATTAACCTGGATAAATCCCAAATCATGATATTCCAGAAAAGACACTCCATACTTAATAGTAATTACAGGATCACAACTGTCGAACAAAAAACTTGAACAGGTAAAAAGATATTGTTATTTAGAATTAATGATTTCTTCCACAGGACATTTTGATGGAGCAATAAGAGATTTAACTGAAAAGACAAGAACAACCTGATACATGCTAAGGAAATCATTACTAAAATATAACCCTCCTATAAAACTCTGGTTCAATTTTCGATTCACTACTGAAACTAATACTACTACATTGGGAGTGAAGTTTGTGGAACAAAATATAAAGACAAATTGGTCACATGGGGTAAAAGCCACCCCCAAATTATTTCATTTGGAATTTTGCAAGAACATACTGGGTGTAAACAGGAGTTGCCCTAATATAGCTTGTAGAGCTTGTAGAGCTTGTAGAGTTGGGAAGATTCCCACTCCTTTTCGACATCCAAAAGAGAGCACCAAAATTCTGGCACCATCTGCAAATAAGTTAACAAGACAAGCATCACCACACTGCGTCCCAACTGAGGGGGTGGACACCCAGAGAGAGAGAGCCCTAAACTATCTAGTCCAAAAAACATGGGCTTAACAAAAAGATTCAAGCATTGCTTTCAAAACTGAAACAGCTAAAAGAAAGGAATAAAGAAAATTACTAGTGCTGTCAAACGATTAAAATATTTAATCGCGATTAATCGCATTTATGTCATAGTTAACTCAAAATTAATCGCGATTAATCTCAATTTTTTATCTATTCTAAATGTCCCTTCGTTTATTTATTTTTTCCATCATTTTATTTTTATTTTAATGCCCTTATCAACATGGAAAAGTGGATTGGCTTGCTTTATGCAAATGTTTTATTTTATTGAAAACCAACATTGCCAAACAGGGCGGTACAAAATTAAATTATAAAGTGCACATTTCAGGTAAACAAGGACTCAGCCTATAGTGCAGTTAAACCATGGCTTAATATTTTCTTTTTTCCAAGTTTGCTGGGAACATAGCAGTCAGGCCTCTTATTTCAGAAACAATGAACTGTAACAGTTAGGTTACCAATAAAAGGTAAGCCTACTACTTCTTTGCTTTCAGCCAGCTGCCTGTTGACATTTTCAGACAACAGTGAAGCTCGCTGCTTTTGCACAACACAACTTTTAAAAGTAAACTTTCCATTCAGAAGTTTTTTATCATCCATTTCGCCGTATCGCGCTCACCATTCACTCAAACCGTAACGTTAGCCTACTACACAGTTTGCATGGGCAAAAAGAATGTTAATCTAAAAAAAAAAAAAAAAAAAAAAATTTGCGTTAATCTCGCGATAAAAAAATTAACGGCGTTAAAATGGGTTTGCGTTAACGCCGTTAATAACGCGTTAAACTGACAGCACTAAAAATTACATTAACTACGGGTTTCCCCTTCTTTCTCACTGTCTATTACGTTATCTACTACATGTTTATCTCATGGAATACATACAGTACGATTTAACTTTTTGGTCAATATTTTTACTTAATTATTAATTTTTCCAATTTCCAGGGGTTAAGATCATCAGCCTTTGGACAAAAGTAAAAAACTCTAAGTTTATTGATGAGCTCAAGGGGAGGGGGAGGGGATAGGGGAGACTTACCGACTGGCTGCCCTCCAGGCTATGGGGAAGCAAGAAAGCTCCCTGGAGTGACACAGGGAGGGACTTCAGGGGGGTAATCCTTATCTGGTTTAAAGCTAAATATACAAATTCTATTGAACTTGTTAGAGAAGGTGAAAATGATGCATGTTACAAAAAGACCTGACCTCCAATACCCAAAACATATTCCTATGGACAATCTACATCCCTCCAGTTGAATCCCCCTACTTTAAGGATCAAACCTTTACTGATCTAGAGAGAGCCAGCACCCACTTCCATACCCCGGGGGAAATATCCTAATTGTAGGTGATCTGAATGCACGCACAGCCAAAGAACCAAACACTGATGGCACAAACGGAGACAAATACATGGATGACAAAACTAACACCAGTGTAACTCTTCCCTTAAGGAAAAACTATGATAAAATAACAAATAGAAATGGGGAAAGATTTACTGCAGCTCTACCGGTCCCTCAGTCTGTACATAGTGAATGGTCGACTAAGAGGGGGATCCTTTGGCCACCACACCTACAGCTCCTCTCTTGGCAGTAGCACAGTAGATTATGCAATAACATATTTGGACCCTTTCTCTCTCAGAGCATTTACAGTCAAGTAATAAACCCCTTTTTTCAGACCATAACCATATCAGAAAACCCAGGCCCTAACCCCCAGAAAATTATCTCAGAATACCTGAATATCAGGAAGCAATGAGCAGCCATGAAATTCAAAAGAACAATTACATTTGTTCCTGACCCCCATTCATATCTCAGCAGTAAAGAAGGTGTAAACATAAACACAAACGCACATCAACAATATCATTCATCTTGTGGCACAACAATCAAACTCACCTTTCCAAAAACCAAACCCCTTCCAAAAAAAAAAACCAAATGCAAAAAAAATTGTTTGACTCAGAATGCAAAAAACATTAGGAAAAAACTAAGACAATTATACACCCAAAAAACACAGGGCTCCAGACAATCAGGACATACGTATTCAGTATGAAGATACACTCAAACAATATAAACAGACACTGAGAGCTAAGAAAGAGCACCACCTCAAAAACCAAGTCAACCTAATTGAAGATTCAATGAATTCAAACAGCTTCTGGGGCCACTGCAAGGCCTTAAACAAAAATAATAATAATAATCTAGTGATTCAAGATGGAGATATATGGATTAAACACTTCAAAGATCCATATCAAGAAACCCACAACACACCAAACCGAGACCAAATACAGGACAAATTGAACCAATTAGTCATTAAGGACTACCAAAACCCATTAGATTACGAAATTACAGAAAAGAATCAGGCCAAAAACTGAAAAGCTAAAAAGGTAGAAAAGCCTGTGGCCCTGACGGCATCCTAAAATGAGATGCTTAAACACGCAGACTATAGAGAGTCAAATCAGCCATTTGAAACTTTTCAATTTAGTGCTTAGAACCGACTTCTGTCCTGAAGTATGGAATGAATGACTGATAAGCCCCATATTTTTAAAAGTGGAGACAAGACAGATCCACAAAATTACAGTGGGGTCTGTATAAATGCATGTGTAGGAAAAGTCTAATGTAGCATCCTAAATTCACGAACCATAGGCTTCATCACAGAACCTCACACAACACTATATTTAGAACTACAGATCATATCTTCACATTAAACACACTAATTGACAATTAAGTGTACAAAATAATGCAAAGATGTATGCCTGTTTTGTGGATTTTCAAAAAGCCTTTGATTCAGTTTGGCACATTAGTTTTGCTTACCCAAATAGCAGAGAGACTACAACAGAACCTGAATCTCCTGCACACGCTATGGCAGACTTGGGCCCTGACCATTAACCCACAAAAAAAAATACTAACTTTTCAGAAAAAATCCAGAGGTCAGGGAAAGAAATTCACCATTGGTACATACACACACAATTGAACACACCAAAAAATATTAAAAATGGAAGGTGCAGAGTCTGCAGATGGCCTGGCATGTGTTGGAATAATCATTGAAGGCATGGAAGTGCTCCATGATCTTGATAACACTGCAAATGTACTCACCATTTGTTTTGCTCTCATGTACTCACTGGACTTGAGCTATCCAACAAACCTGAAGTACACATTTGAGGATCTTCAAAAACTTGTGATGGAACTAGATGGCAACAAACTCTCAACAAAGGTCCAAGCGCTACAGAACAAACTATATGAAGGAACATTTTAGACAAGTGTTGTGCTCCTGAGCAGTATACAGGGAACTTGGAGGACCGATTCCATCCCAAATCATCTGGCAGAAAACAGATTTTTGATCTGCATGTTGAACTGGTAGTGAAGAGTGGATCAGATGTACTAAATGTTTAACAGAGTTTAAAATGTTAACAACAGGAAGAGAGAATAACAGAAACTCGAAAACACAAATGAGAAGTTTGAATTCATGTCAGTGGCCGAAGAGGCGATTAACAGTGTGAAATGGAGAGGTGAATATTGAGACTTGTAGCAAGGAGGATGAGAGACATTTTGGTCGCAACACCATAAACACGATTTCTAAGACAATTTTTTTACTTTGTGTATTCATTTTAGAAAACTCTATTTTAAGACCTTGTTCCAAACAGTTATATGTATCAGTTTAAAACTCATGTGCTGTATTTAAAAACATATCTTAAACATATACAGAACTCCGTCTGTCAAATCATAGTTGTGACTCTGGGCCTAATACTAATGACAGCTTGGTTGATTGATAGATAAAACCCCAACCAGCAATCACTCAAAATGACAGGAACCATCAAGCAATCAAACTATTATATCTTAAACATATCTTAAACATATACAGGCTACAGTCTGTCAAATCATAGTTGTGACTCTGGGCCTAATACTAATGACAGCTTGGTTGATTGATATAACCTAACCGTCAATCACTCAAAATGACATGAGCCATCAATCAATCAAACTTTTGACATGCCATCAATCATTTTTGACATAAAGTATAGGTATAATCAGGGGCGGACTGGGGGAAAAAAGTGGCCCGGGAGTTACTGTCAGACCGGCCCACGCAATACACGGCGCGCGGCCCAGTCAGTACACGGCGCGCTGTCCAGTCAGTACACGGCGCGTTGCCCAGTCAGTACACGGCGCGTTGCCCAGTCAGTACACGGCGCGCTGCCCACTCAATGCATCGCACGTATCGACCAGTCAGAGGCCTACTTGGAAAAATACTCATACACTTAACATTATTTTGGATGATTACAAAGCAATTACATCATATATGTTTGTTTTTTAATAACATTTGGATCCACCAATTTGCCTGGATGGACACATGGAATAAAATGATACTGGCTATTGTAACACTCCAAGGTAGGTATAGTTTGCTAGATGAATATGCTTAACTCTGGGCTAGTATCAGATGGTTATACTGTACGTACGGTATAACTACAAAGCCTTAAGGAATCTGTCAAAGTCACTGTCATCTTCAGCCTACATGAGTGGTAAATAGGGATTATTATGTAAGTATGTTAAACCATTGACACAACACTATCAGCAAACTATGGTAGTATTTAGTATTAGTGCCCCAGGTGAAAAAAAAACTACACTTAAGTACATTACATTAAAGTGTACTAAGTATACTTTTTTGTACTTAACTTTCCACTATTGGTTAGTACACTCAAAGTGTCTTAGATAAATATACTTTAAATACATGTGCTGAATTGAAATACACTATTTTTGTATATTAAAGTGTAACTTAGGTGTACATTGTACCCTGGGTCTTAACTTGGCTCTGGGGCCCCTGGCTGCTGCTTCTAGCAGCAGAATCATCAATCTAGATACCATATTAACATTGTTTATAATGTATGTGTTGTGTGTAACACGGTGATTTTAGCATAACAAGCTAGCTGGTTAACTTAAGTTATTAGAAATGATAAGATTTCCCTCTTTACAACTACCACCATGGATAGCTTGCTCATCGATTGTAAACAAGTAACTACGGCTAACATGTTAAATAGATAATCTCGATGATGACAACAGCGCCAGCTTGCTTATTTTACCAGATCATAACGGTCTCAATTTTGGACATTTATCTACCTAACGTTAGCTAGGCTAGCTTGTAGGGAACGTTACCTCATCTGTGAAAAGCAAGCTAACATTGACCAAGTCAACAACTTACCTTCTTATCACTGTCAACAGTCGGTGGTTTCCCAAATAAATCAGAGATTTTTGCATATTTTGATGCACCTTCCTCCAGACATCTTTTTTTCTTCTCCCTGCCACCTTTGCGTTTTGGTGCCGATGATATGCTCACTCTCAAAAACAACTTTGTCTGCTAGCGAGTGACGCAAGTGTTGAGTAGGCAAGGCAAGGAAACTTTTTTTAATTTATTTATTTATGGAAGTCAATGTGCTTTACATATACAATAACAGGAAAGGCCACAAATAATTGAAATAAATTAAATTAAATGTAGACTAGAGTGATCGACATTTAATAACACAAAACAAAGTTAGACTGACGGAAGAGATTAGATGAGTAAAGCTTTCTTTTGAACTCCACTTATGATGTTTTAGGGCATTCATGAAAGTTTTCTCATGTGGGATTCGTTTTGAATTTAGACCAGAATTTCAGAACGCGAAATAACAGCCGTAAATGGCCCAGAGTTTTCAATCAGGCTAGGGCTGACTGCACACTTCACTACGGTTGCGTGCCCTGGCTGGCCGTGTATGAATGCAAATCCAAATTTAAGAATCCTCATCCTCAATCCGTACAGCTGAGAACACTTTGGCTGTTTAAGAACCCATTTGCAGGCGTTCATTTATAAGGTGGAGATCGTTTCTTACGTTAAACTTCCGAAGTCCGTAAGAACACATTTCAGAAGACACTTCAGAATTTTTTCGAAAAATAGGCACCATGAGTGTGAATACAGATCGCGAGGAGGAGTATAAAACTCAGTCAGTGCAATTACCTTGGCGAAGTTCTTAGAGCTAACTATACGTGTGCTGTGTAATAGGGAATCTGTAAATTTGACCGGCCATTTAAGAGGGTGGGCCGGTTGAAGATAACGGTGGGCCGGTATTTTGGACAATCCCAACCCCGTCGGCCCACCGGGGATTCCCCCGGTATCCCCGATGGCCAGTCCGCCCCTGGGTATAATACTACTCTCCACTCAAATGAAAATTAGAAAAAAAATGTAAGCTAGGTGGCCAACTCTTCTGTGTGCTCTCCCACAGGGAGTTCAGGATGACACTGTGAACTCTGGGGCCCTCTGGTACAGACAGCTGAGAAACTCCACAATGACACACTGCTTTCCACGGCCTCTGGCAACAAGCCTCTTGGTGGTGCTGTGACTCTGGAAATAGCAGCAGGTATGAGCTCATTAAAATTAAAAACCTGATCTTTCCATCACAGACCTCAAGTGGGTTATTTAGGCCACGGTGAAAATACAGAGGAAACAGGTAATACCTATCAGGGGAAAAAAAATAATCATTAAAAACCTTGAAAAAGCCAAATAAAAAAATACAGTGCAAACAAAAGTTGTCATAGGTTGATGAGCACATTTTCCTGCCCTGATTGTAGACCTACATTATCTTCTCACATGTGTTGAAAGTGATGAATAGAGCTCAGGAAATGGGCTTAGCACCCAACACCATACACTCCACTGTACTGCACCCAACACCATACACTTCACTGTACTGCACCCAACACCATACACTTCACTGTACTGCACCCAACACCATACACTTCACTGTACTGCACCCAACACCATACACTTCACTGTACTGCACCCAACACCATACACTTCACTGTACTGCACCCAACACCATACACTTCACTGTACTGCACCCAACACCATACACTTCACTGTACTGCACCCAACACCATACACTCCACTGTACTGCACCCAACACCATACACTTCACTGTACTGCACCCAACACCATACACTTCACTGTACTGCACCCAACACCATACACTTCACTGTACTGTACCCAACACCATACACTTCACTGTACTGTACCCAACACCATACACTTCACTGTACTGTACCCAACACCATACACTTCACTGTACCCAACACCATACACTTCACTGTACTGTACCCAACACCATACACTTCACTGTACTGCTAAATAAAAGAAGGTGTCATGTGGTATGGCAAAATGCATAACTGCATAACCTTACTGAAAACACCAGTGAAACGTCTAATCTTCCATTATGTGTTGCCATGTTGCATATATCACTTTCAGTAGTTTTAAAGTGTTTATCAGCCACTTATGCTTTTTGTACTGCAGGGAGCGATGAGTAAGGCTTTCACATACAGTACAGGTAAGAGATCATTCTGTGGAATAGTAGATTTCCCTGCCAGCGCATTCTTGGATTTGGGACAAGAAATGTGAGCTAAAGGCACTAGAACTGTCTATCATGGTTCCAGGAGCTGTGTGTTATGGTTCCAGGAGCTGTGTGTTATGGTTCCAGGAGCGGTGTGTCATGGTTCCAGGAGCGGTGTGTTATGGTTCCAGGAGCTGTGTGTTATGGTTCCAGGAGCGGTGTGTTATGGTTCCAGGAGCTGTGTGTTATGGTTCCAGGAGCGGTGTGTTATGGTTCCAGGAGCGGTGTGTTATGGTTCCAGGAGCGGTGTGTTATGGTTCCAGGAGCGGTGTGTTATGGTTCCAGGAGCGGTGTGTTATGGTTCCAGGAGCGGTGTGTTATGGTTCCAGGAGCTGTGTGTTATGGTTCCAGGAGCGGTGTGTTATGGTTCCAGGAGCGGTGTGTTATGGTTCCAGGAGCGGTGTGTTATGGTTCCAGGAGCGGTGTGTTATGGTTCCAGGAGCGGTGTGTTATGGTTCCAGGAGCGGTGTGTCATGGTTCCAGGAGCTGTGTGTTATGGTTCCAGGAGCTGTGTGTTATGGTTCCAGGAGCGGTGTGTTATGGTTCCAGGAGCGGTGTGTTATGGTTCCAGGAGCGGTGTGTTATGGTTCCAGGAGCGGTGTGTTATGCAACCTTAAGTGGTAGGCCACATGTTCTTTATGGTTGCAATTTTGTACAGATTTCACTTCACCACACGACTGAATTGTGTGATTATTGTATCTAGTTCCTTAGTACTCAGGGGCGGCGCCAGGGGGGGGGGCTAGGTGGTGCTCTAGCTCCCCCTGGACTAGCCATAGCACCCCCATAGCACCCCCAAGAAAGTAATGGTTTATTTTATTATTGTTATTTAATTTCAGTCTACGTTATTTATTGTGTGATAATAATATTTAACTCACAAAAGAAAATAATAACAGATTGAAATTAACAGATTGTTTTAGACACAGAGCAATCATTCTGTCATAACCTTTGACCCAATTTTCACGTTGCACGCGTGAATGTTGACGTTACCGGACAGTTGAAGGAGAAAGCAAGCTAGTGCGTAGTAGTTTCAAGTTAACATCAACAATGAATCGGTTTTTGCTACCTAAATGTCCACGTTTGGAAGAATGATTAAGAAACGAGAGTGACGTAGAAGAATAAGAGATTCCAGCGGTATCTGTTGTGGATTTTTAAGGAGAGGAACGTTGTGGTCAAGGAAAACTCCAGAAATATCCACCTCGCATGTTTGGAGTCCAACAAATGAGTTTTTGTAAAAGATGGTTGGAACAGTCTGGTGGTTGGAGTACAATAAGGTATTGTTAGCTGTGTAACATTAATGAAAGCTGTCTGATTTGTTGCATGCATTGATTGCCCTGTGTCGCTGAAGACTCGTTGCGGTTGATTAGCAACGAAGATGCCCTTTTTTGTCGAAGATTTTAACTTGTGCCTTTTTCCTCTTTTTTGAATTTTTTTGGAGCCGCTTTAAAAAAAAAATCAGAGACTCTTTAGCCTAGGACAAGCAGTCTGTCTGTGTGCTAGGTATACATAAGGTTTTATGTGATTATTGATGATTGTGAACTGAAATAATATATACTTTTTTAACGTATTTCTGACTCTGTTTTTGTTCATTCTATCTGCTATTCCAAGATTAATTTCACTCTGTCTGACATGGTAGTAGTCACCTGGCTCCCAACTTTAACCCTCACTACCACAACTTTAACCCTAACGCCCTAGTGTTTTAAAGTAATTTAAGGATTTGGGATTGCGGACTCTATAACATGCTTGTATGCCTTTTGTCAGTGGCCGTTGCAGATGTGCGCGTCAGTCGGAAGTAGCCAATATAATGATAATAACAATACAATCGGTTTGTTTAGCGCTTTTCATGGACCCAAAAACGCTTCAGAGAGCAATCATGTAAACAGATGATAGACGATATGGTGGGGAATTGTTGTAGTAGAGAACCCTGTGACACATAGGCTATCACCCTCACCCATCACCCCCTCAGCACCCTCGCTAAAACGCCGAGCTCCCCCATAGCACCTGCAGAAAAAAATGTCTGGCGCCGCCACTGTTAGTACTAATGAAACCTTTTTCTAGAAACATTCTAACTTGTTTACAATGATATTTTGGTCCACGGTAATTTCCTGTTCCATGGTAATTTCCTAGTTTTTGGCGTCATAGCCGACATTCAAGAATATAATGTCCACCACTAGATGGTGACATGAACTAACCGTAATCTAAAGAACAGTGTGGTGGCAAGTGCATTCTTGTACTGAATATTTCTGTCTGAGGTAGATATGGTCTCATGTGCATTTTTTTGATAATGATTAAATCGACCCATTAAGTAGGTACATTAAGTTAGCTGATTAACTCATACAGCAATAGCTTTTTGTCCACTATTGGCAGCACACAACAGTAATATGTCCCCTCTTGCTACATAGCTAGAGTAGCAAGTTACAGGTGGAAAGCTATGGAAGAAAGTTGCATCCAGGAGCCTTCATAAGCAAACATGATGTGGCTCCACATTAAATTATCCCACTTTTTCATTATCCACGTGTCTCAAATGTTGTATGATGTAACATAGCTTAACAGGACACATGATGTGTCCGGTAACAACATAAAGAAGGGGTAATATAAGTAAAAACCAACCATATTTATTGACTGATGTTGAAAGTATTGGCTTACAAAAGCAAAATAAGTCATCACATAAAAAATAATTCAGTGTTAGTGCAAGAATCGAACTGTGAAACACACTGTGAAACCTATGAAAAGTGACAGTGGTATATAGAAATACAGACCACGTTAGCCACTTCACGACCGCGATTTTCTTTCGTTCCAATTCTTGGATGTAGGATTTCCCTCCCTTTGTAGAAACCTGTTGAATGGATACATTTGGTCTAGGAAGTCCTAATTGTTTTGTTGTCAATTTATCTTCATTAGTACGCCGACTAAAAAGGAGTTTCTGTCAAAGAGCGAATTGAGTTGTTGCACTGAACAGGAGCCATCTTGACAGAATATGCCTCTGTCGAAGCTGTATGACGTTCGTATAGGCTTTTACGTCCATTACTTATGACACGACATGGAATTTACATTTAAATTTACATGTCGTCATTTACGCGACTTACAAGGATATTGCGTTTATA
Organism: Clupea harengus; assembly: GCF_900700415.2. Taxonomy (NCBI): domain Eukaryota; kingdom Metazoa; phylum Chordata; class Actinopteri; order Clupeiformes; family Clupeidae; genus Clupea; species Clupea harengus. The sequence goes on from NC_045177.1 coordinate 8,765,106, forward strand.
CATCAGGAGTTTTTTTTTTTTTTTTTTTCCTCTAGGCAGTGAGTCGCCCCTATCGCCCTTATGGACAAGCCGCCCCTGGTGCTGACTTATGCTGCGCTGCCTAATTCAGTTCAATGGGCGTTTGGTTCTTTACTATCAGAGCCCAAGCAACACAGAGGGAGTCAGATGGATCAACAAATAAAACCAGACTGGATCCAAGAATGGCCAAATTTGTTAGTTAATCACAGTTTTACAACCAGAGAAATACAAATGGTCAAAAAACTTTAACATTAGTTTTATAAGTACACCTCAGTGGTGTGTGTGTGTCTCTCTCGTCCCCTCACAAGTCCTAGTGTGTGTTTCTTTTCCCCTCACAAGTCCTAGTGGTGTGTGTGTGTGTGTCTCTTTTCCCCTCACAAGTCCTAGTGGGGTGTGTGTGTGTGTGTCTCTCTCTTCACCTCACAAGTCCTAGTGGTGTGTGTGTGTGTGTGTGTGTGTGTGTGTGTGTGTGTGTGTGTGTGTGTGTCTCATCTCTCCCCTGCATTTCTCTCTTGTTTGTTCTCTCTTGTGACTACGGTAGTTTTGGCACGGTTCTCCAGCTCCCTGGACATCTGACACCACACACAAGGGTAACAAAAGTAGGACAGGAGGACATCGTTACCCAGTGAACCCTGAAAAAGAGACGGGAGAGAGAGAGAGTGAGGACATGATTGGTTGAAAACAAGACCACAATGTTTGTGTCAGGCTTGAACAGTCTCAACGGGTAACTGTCTACATCTCAACTCATTTTCATAGGACCGCTTCCTGTCGATGGGTCATTTCATCTCATTTTCATAGGACCGCTTCCTGTCGATGGGTCATTTCATCTCATTTTCATAGGACCGCTTCCTTTCCATGCATGTCTGCTCTCAACTGCTTTCACTTCTACATTTGTGGTCATGTGGACATTAAAGATGTATTGTAGTTACATCAGATCTGTGCCTCATGCTCCAGCAGGTAGATACGCAAGCAAATGTATTAGTATGATTCAGGCACATATACCTACTTCAATGTTCACATGTTTGGTTGAGTGGAGATGTTTGGTTGAGTGTATACTGCAAACTGCACATGTTTGGTTGAGTGTATACTGCAAACTGCACATGTTTGGTTGAGTGCATACTGCAAAGTGCACATGTTTGGTTGAGTGCATACCGCAGAGTGCACATGTTTGGTTGACTGCATACTACAAAGTGAAGATGTTTGGTAGAGTGTATACTACAAAGTGCACATGTTTGGTTGAGTGTATACTGCAAAGTGCACATGCAAGGCAGAGTTGCATAGTGCTGCTGGGTAGCGCTGATATGGGTTGCCAACTGACTGACATCAGCAAGTAGGATTCTTGTTTGTTAAGCTCAGGCAGGGTTCACACATTGTTACCAAATTTTCATGACCACACATAAACTCTTAAACGTCTGTGTATACACAAAATATTAGAAGGTTTGACACTAGAAACTGTTAGAACCTTTGAATAGAAATAGAAATAGTTTAATTATTCGTATTATTAACATAAAATATAAAACATAAAATACGGAAAATGAAAATGCGTTAACCATGCCTGGTCAGGTATTTAACTTGTAATGAGATCCAGATATGTGCTGAATGTCTACTTGCAACTTCACCGCGGTCAAGTGACGTGGCTGATCTGTTTTGCAGTATAGTATAGTATAGTATAGTATATGTTTCCAATATAGATTTTCCACAGTTGATCTTAACTGAACCACATATACTATGATAGACAGGTATTTGTAAAGCAAATTTTTATGACTTTTCTAAAACTTTCTGGCTTTATTTATTTTTCCAACTCCATGATTTTTCCAGGTTGAACCCTGTCAAATTGCATTACATTACAGCACTGTCCACTAGATTCATGAATAGCAAATAAATTAACATTTCCAATTCCCTAGATTTGTCATCACAACAGGATTTCAAGGATGTATCTCCCTAAGCACCTCAAACGCAACGGGCCTGGGCATGCACTGGCTCACCTGGAGTTGGCCTGATAGCAGAAACATGGCTTCTATCACCACTGCAATGTATGATCAGGCATATTTACAACAGGTGAGGCAATAGTTACACGGATTGATGCCCTGTTGGCTCCTTGTGGAAAATGGAACTGTGGAAAGTTAATCTGTTTTATATAGAACTGTGATGATGCTTCCACAGAACTGTGAACAAATGTTTAGAGATATTTCCCAAAAGAAGGAGAGGACTTTGGACATCAGTCAGTTGGACATGACTCAAAGCCTTATTAAACGATAACAAGTTTAAAAGACAGGTGGCTTCCCCTGTATCTCGCATTACTTGATCTCACAGCTCGTCACTCTCTCCGTTCACACTACTCATTTTATCCCACATGTAAGACTATCTAAAACCACTCGAAGAGTCACTTTGTGCTGAGGAATGCCAAAAGAAGAAGTGAACAATATTGTTACTGATACCATTTAACAGCAGCTAATCTGCCATGTCACCAAGGTTTCACCAGCCGCCTCCTTGACGTCTGTCATTCTTACAGACGAATGTGTGACGTAGTCATGACTCGCAGTGAAAACACTACTTTAAGTGGAAACACTATTTTCAGTATCCTTAGTGGATTTTTATAACTGCCAATCGACAGTTTTATAACTGCCCAATTGAGCCAAATTGAACTCAAAGGGAGTACTTAGGGAATTTTGCCAGGAAAAGTCAAACTTTACATGACTCTTTCATGTGCCTCAAGGGCAGACCATTAACCAAGACGAGTGACCAACCATCAGATTATGTTACTTATTATCTATCTTCACCTGGCAACTGTGTTTACTTGCCAATAGAGTATTTCTTTAGACTTCCTGGTTTTCAGTGTGTTTGTATCCCCCCTCTGAATGAGCTGACTAATGCCACCAGGAAATTGAGTTTTCATCTCAAAACCACAATGTTTGTGTCAGATCATAAAAGCATCAATAGGTAGCTGTCAACATCTCATCCCATTTTCATAGGATTGCCTCTTTTCCGTGTTTGTTTTTGCATTTTTTCCCACATCGGCACACCACACCCATTCTAACCCTTTCCCAGGCCATTCCTGTCTGCATGTGTCTGATTCCCCTCAGTTCCCCTTGCTCTCTCCCTCTGAAACCTCCGGCAGCCTTACCTCGATGCCATATTGCTCCCGGATGGTCTTGCGCAGGTAGATGGTGACAGCCGGGTAGACCAGGGTGTCCAGCAGAGGCATGAAGGAGCACCAGCCGTGCTTGGAGGCCGTCTGGCTCTGCAGGCGGGAGAAGCAACAACACGCAAGGCAGCCTGGAAGGACATAACATGGATAAGAGGCACAAAAAAGGTCGGATGCATGCGTACCTTACAGTTCCCAAAGCATATTTTTGTTATTGAATGTCAGGTTCATATAGTCTGAGTTGTGTGCTAAATCGTGCACATATATGAATGAGAAAGCCAGACGGAAAGAGGGTTCTGGGGAGGATTTAGTGATTTTTCATTATTTTTCATGATGACAAAAAGAGCAGAGAGGGCACACATCACTCCATACACAGACTGTGTCCTGCCCACCACGCCCATCAGAGGTCACCAGCGGCCACAGCAGCTTTCTAACCAGCTCTCCCTTTCAAATGCAATTTGCTGCCAAACTGCTCCTCTCTTTATCAAGGGCCCCTGACAACTCTCAGCCTCCAAAATCATACATTTTCCAGGGCTGCTGTTCAGCCCCAGGGGTTTCAGGGGTTTCATGAGTTTCCCCTTCTTTGCTACGCAACTGCTTTCTGTCCAGCTATCAGGGAAAGGGGAAAACCAGCGCTTTAAGCAGCAGTCAGTTTTTGCCTTAAACTAGTGAGTTACCTCAAACACATGCGAAAACCTTCCCATGAAAGCGTTTCTTACAGTTTTGCAGGGTGTTCCATCCCATTTCACAAAACTACATATTGCATAACCTGGATGGTTAGTTAGAAAGATAGGTGTGTTTATCAGTCATTCACATGACCATATATATTTTTAAATGAATTTGAAGATGATACCAAAACTAGTTGCTCATTAAATCATACTTCAAAAAGTAGCAAATAATTTATTGCAGTGTTGTTTTAAATTATTGCCTGAGTATTGCTGCTCTGTACCCTGACAGTGCAATCATATTTTGACTTCCATCTCAGTCCCATGTTTAGATACATGTTGACAGGTCCAGTGAGGACAGTGTATGCATGTCTACATGGACTCTCTCTGGCACTCATCAGCACATCATGATCAATGAAATACCATTAGGGTGGGCAGCAAACACTGCAGACTGAAGAGGGGACTGGAAGTAAGAATACTGCCAGCCATTTGAGAGGGCAAACACTGAATACATGGCTTCCTATAAGAAATGAATTGACCCATAGAAAAATACTGTCAATACCAAATCAATACCAAGTTACTTGCCGACCCCTGCCATAGAGCCAGGTTGAACTTGGACTTGAGGTCAACTCGCAACTGTCAACCATTTCAAAGTCAACTGTTTCAAAGATCTTTGGGATGGATAAACAACAAAAGGTAAATAGTATTTACAAAAGTGTAACCAATAAAAAAAAAGAAGCTTATTAATCCATTTAATTTTAAGACACTTTGTGCTTGAAATATCTGAATAGCTTGTCACGTGAATAAGCCCATGGATAAGATAGGACAAGGCTTTTGCCTGAACATTAGAGAATCAACATTTGGTCTAATTCAGGGGTTCTCAAACTTTTGCAAGCTGGGCCCCCCCAAAGGTTAGGCTGGTTAGGAGTAGTTGGGGCCCCCCCGCCACGGCCACCGCCACCGCCCTCAACTACACCACCATATATAGATAGATAGATAGATCGATAGATAGATAGATAGCATATTGTTATTGATAGGCCTGACATGTCATGGTTAGGCTATTGCTATTGTTAGGCCCATACAGACAATTATTATTACTATTTATAATTATTATTGTTATTATTATTATTATTGTCAGTAGTAGCAGGCCTATTAGTAGGCTATTAATATTAGCAGCTTCATAAGCCTGCATGCTTTCTTATTATAATAATCATCATTATTATCACCATCATTGTATTATTATTATAATTAATGATTATCGACCAATTATTATTATTATATTATCATAATTATAATAGGTGTTTTTATTGCTATCATTACCCAGAATGACGAAAGAGAAGAGGTGGTAAACAGATGCTTAAGTCTACTGTCACTCTTCAGCTCAATTAGCTGCTCTTGCATGTCTATTGACAGCTCGTCTGCTGAGCAGATAAATGGATCCCGAACCCAGGCGAATGAACGGTAGTCCTCTTTGAAATAGGACCCAAACTGATTCTTCAGCGCTGAAAGGTGATCAGCAGCTGATTGGAGGAGAGAGGAGAAATCTGCAAGGCTGCAAGGCTGGGAAACATGTCGCAGTTTCCAGAACTGATGCGGCCATGCCAGAGAGCAATTTTTTGTGTGAAGGCATTCACTCTATCATCGAGGAGCAGAACTTTAGATTGGCGGCCTTGCAAAGACAGGTTTAGGCCATTCAGCCGGTCAAACATATCCACCAAATAGGAGAGAGAGGCAAGCCACATGGTATCGTCCAGGTGCTTCGCCAGATCTGTTTGACTTTCGGTCAAAAACAACTTTACCTCCTCTCGCAGCTCATACAGCCGTTGTAACATCCGCCCCCTGGAGAGCCAGCGAACTTCAGTGTGCAGCAGCAGCTGTTCGTGCCCTGACCCCATCTCCTGACAGAGGACCCCAAACAAACGGGAGTTAAGTGGACGAGCCTTAATATGGTTAATGGACCATGCAGTGTGTCAACTTGGAGCAACTTGCTGGACGCGAGCTACAAGGCCGCGCTCACGCCCTGTCATCGACCGTGCTCCATCTGTGCAGAGGCCAATACACTTTCCCCAGCCCAAACCACTGTCTTGGATGAACGGGTCAAGGACATTAAATATTGCCTCCCCGGTTGTACGGGTCTGAAGAGGCCGGCAAAACAGGCCGGATATCACTGGACATTTCTGATATTCGGCGTGATACAGTGTCATTTGACATAGGTATTGCGCTGAGTTTAGCAGCTGCACTGTCACCTATCATTATTATACACATGTCTTGCGCGGCCGGCAAAATCAGTGTTTCGGCAATTGTATGGGGTTTGCCAAGCTTAGCAATCCTATGAGCAACTACATACGATGCCTCCATACACTGCTTGGAGACAGTGCTATGCTTTGATATGGTGTTTTTTTGTTGCTGGAGGCCATCACGTTTAAAGAAGTCCACAGGCTTCTCTTTCAACTCAGGGTGTTTGGTGTCGAGGTGCCTTTTTAATTTGCATGGCTTCATGCTGTCATTTGCTAGCACCTCGGCACACAAAACACACTGAGAACGTTGCTCAGTCGTGCCAGTGGCGGTAAAACCAAACTGCAAATAGCTCTCATCATATTTGCAAAGCTTTGGCTTCTTCGCAACTGGCGCATCGGTTGCCTGACTTTTACGAATCAGAAACTTGTCCATAGCTGTTTGCTGATACAGTGTCTGTGAAGTTAATAAAGTTCTGATTTCAACGTCGTGGTCTTGTGAGTGTGTATGTATGTGTGGCTGTGCTAGCTAGGCAATGGTTCCTAATAAAACGAACTGTACACAATATAGACAGGGACAGCACAGAATAATATTCAAGTGCTGTTGTTTTATTTGTTGCAACACGGTGGATGATCAAAACATGTAAAGGTAGGTGTTGAGGAGAAAAGGGCTAGCTGCAGTTGTAAGAAGTTAGCTAGCTAGATTGTTAGCTCTCGGGGCTACAAGCTTTTTAAAAAGACTGGAGCAAATTACTCCTTAGAATAGGCTACGAATAAACCTACGGCACAAGTGCAGTAAGGTATAACTAAGGAAGGAGTGAGTCTTTAAAAAGACTGTTTATAAAGCAATGAATCTGAATTATTAAGCAAACAAGAGAAATCGCACAAAGTCTGGAGAGTGTAGTCTCAGCGAGGGTGAACGCTTACCATGCCTATGGTTACTTTTATACTAGGAAGCATAGTTGCAACTCGCGTTCAAATGATAAGACTCCGTTTTGATTGGTGGATCAGGAACGAAACAGTATTTGATTTGTTTGTGTCAGTCCAGCCCCTTGCATTTCGCCACTGAGGGAGCTTTCACTAACCAGTGACAGGTCGGCGCTCTTTTTTTTTTTTCTCCGTCTGTGACATCACGCCCCCCCTGGAGAGTCTTCATCGCGCCCCCCTCTTTGAGAACCACTGGTCTAATCAGTTGCTGTAGGATGGCTACTACAGGCACGGAAGAGAACACTTCCTTCAATGCTACACTTGCACTATCCATCCTCTTCAAGCATTCCTTATTTTGCAGTGCTCATTCTGGGAACGGTCTATTTTCTGGTTGGAAAAATAAATTCTATCTTGACAGTGCAAGCATTTATTCAACATGTGTTTTAAATGAAACACGCTGGTGTCTTGATTGCAACAAGCACCAGTTTTTTTCCACAACTTCATCTGGCTTTACCTCATTAAATGTAAGTTTTAATGTCTGCACTATGTGACATTAAGGAATGGCTAACTTGAAATAATTAAACAATAATTATTGTTTTAAGCAAAGTCAAGCAGGATAACCCAAATCCTACCACTTGACAGGATTTTTGATGGATGTGAAAGAATCATGGAAACAGTACACAGACATGACAAAAGATCAGAACTCAGATGTACTGTTCTGAAGAAGGGGTAGACACTTACAGGTCCTCCTGTCTGAACAGATGTCAAAGAGTTCAGTGCTCCAGGAGCTGGTGCTTTTGGTGGTGGTCGCTGTGGTTACCTGCTGTTGCACTGCCATGGTTCTAAGACAGCAAGAGAGGAAGGTTTCAAAATTTTTTTTTTTTAGAGTTGACATCCACTAGAAAATGTTTCTTACCTCCCATTAATGATTAATGCATACGAGGTCAGACAGGCAACCTAGGCTACGCGTATTTCAAATTAAATGGGACATAAAATAAATGTATTGACAAAATTGTAAATGGGAAGTTAAGAAATTAGAAGAACGTGTGAAATGGAATAACGGATGAAAAAGATATAAACAGTTACACACATAAACTGAGTTTGTTTGAATTCAGGGACATTTGCAAAGTTTTTTTTTTAATTCCGAGGTCCAGATAACCTTGTGTGAACAAAGAAAGCCTTGCCCTAAATACATAAGTAATAGAATATAAATGTGGAGAAGGTAAACCATAAGAAAGGTTTAATGTGGTCTTACCAGTTTTATCCTCGAGTAGCCTCCTCTTTGAAGAACTAATAATAATAATAATAATAATAATAACAGTGCAGGGTGTCAGCAGCAGTCCTTAATGTCAGAGCAGATTTTTCTTTTTAAGTGTGTGTAGGCGCAATGAAGAATGTTGTAATCCAGAGTAACCACAGGCTGACTTTCGGTAAAAAAAATTCATTGATAGCATCTCCTGCCAGCATGCGCAAAAATGTTTGTTGGCTCCGACCTGACTGTGGGCGGTGCGATCCATGGGTTACATTAAGCATGCATTAAGCAATCCATCAATCATTCTAACATCTCCTTCCTCTTTTCACTCATTCCCTCTCTCTGTAGAACCTCCATCCACTTGTTTTTTTCTATCCCTTTCCAACTCCTCTTTCTCACACTCCATCTCTCTACTTCAGTCGATTTTCTCTTCTTCTTTCAAACTTTTCCCTCTTCACTCTCTTTACTGTCTTTATCCATAGCCACTCTTGTTCACTGTTCTTTCCTTTCTTAACTTTTGCATTTCATGGACTGGTATTTCCTTCAGGAAATGCATATTCTTGTTCTTCTTATTATTACAGTTCATGAAATGCCCTGTATTGTTATTCCTACGTTTGTTATACTTCTTCTTCTAGGTCTTGTAAAGGACACCTGTGCTATGTATTTTTCATTGACTTACATTGGGCTATTTTGACATCATAATAGGGTAATTAAACTGGCTTGCACCTGTGCTTCACTGACACCTGCGCCAAGGTTCCAAGGCTCCTCTTCTCTCTGTCCCTCTCCATTTAACTGTATAACTAGGAATATTAAGATAAACCTTCCATACTCTACTTTTTTTTCTCTCCATCGCTCCATCTTTCTCTCTATCCCTCTCAGTCTACTGTTTACCACACTCTATCTCTCTGCTTCACTCAATTTTCTCTCCTTCTTTCAATATTTTCCCTTTTCACTCTCTCTTTATCTCATTATTATTGAGTTGTTAGCAGCCTACTTTTGTTTTGTCTTTGTTAATTACAGTGCATGAAATGCCCTATATTGTTATTCCTAGGCTTCTTATTACAGTGCATGAAATGCCCTATATTGTTATTCCTAGGCTTCTTATTACAGTGCATGAAATGCCCTATATTGTTATTCCTACGTTTCTTCTTCTTCTTCTTCTTCTTCTTCTACTTCTTCTTCTTCTTCTTCTTCTTCTTTCGTACCAAACTTCTGGGCTTAATTCAGCTCGAACCGCTGAACGTAGAAACTTCGTTTCGAACTTTGTCGCGTAGATTTACGTAAAAACGTATTAGTTACATTACATAAATAGACATATGAGGTACATAAATGCAATGAGTGATTCATGTCAAAGATGAATCAAGTAAGGATGAGCCACAGTGAAAGTGACACAAATAACCTGAAAGGTAGAGGGGAGAGAGTATCTGTGCATACACACACAGACACACACAACGCTGTTGAATCATCAACAAAGCAACCAACATGCCGGAATCAGGTCCCATGGAAAAAGCCATTTTAGTCGGACTGGTCAGACAAGTTCCAACGTTCCAAAAACCCTACTGGCTTCCAGCGAACGTCCCATCCATATAATTAGTTCTGTGGAAAACCATGTTTCTGGCTCTAGTTCAAAAATGTGTTTGTCTCACATGTTTTGATCATGGCCAGTTCTGTAGAAAATTAGTTCTGTAGAAAACAATGTTCCTGGCTCCAGTTCAAAAATGTGTTTTGTTGTTTCCGCAGTAATGTTAAATTACATATTAGCATAGGTTTGAATATGCATGAGAGAAAGCTAGATTACGAAAAAGATTTTCTGCAGAAAGATCAGTCTCACACAGTGCAGGCAGTCTGTGAGAGTCTGATTAATTCTCTCATAGGCAGATTCTTTCTCTCACTCCTGTTCACTTTTCTTTCATTTATTCTTTCAATGACTCTGTCCATCAATTCCTACTCCTTTTTCTACTTTTTTGTCAGCCTTCTTTGACTTTACAGTCCTCCATCCTCCCTCACACTCCATCTCTCTGCTTCACTCCATTTCCTCTTCTTTCAATATTTTCCCTCTTCACTCTCTCTTTATCTCATTATCCATAGCCACTCCTGTTTACTCTTCTTTCCTTTCTTCTTTCAATTACTCTGTCCATCAATTCCTACTCTTTTTTCAACTTTTTTGTCACTTCTTTGACTTTACAGTCCTCTATCCTCCCTTCCATTTCCTTTACTTCCTCCATGCCATGTCTATATATATTCCACTTTATTCATCGGTCATTCTACCATCTTCTTCCAGTCCATTCTCTTTCCTATTTCCACTCATTCCCTCTCTCTCCAACCTCCATCCATGTGTTTTTCTTCTATCCCTCTCCAACTCCTCTTTCTTACACTCCATCTTTCTACTTCCCTCCATTTTCTGTCCTTCTTTCAGTATTTTGTTGTGGTGCGCAAGGCCTGATAAAATAATATGCACACAAACGTATGGTGAAAAAAAAACTAACCTTTTTATTCTTTCTTCTAATAATTGTATGATTGAGAAATGTAACGATTGTATGGTGGCACAACGGTTGGCGACGTCACCTCATGTGCGGAAGACTCCGGTTCGATTCCTGCTCATTACGAAATTTGATCCGTTGCTTTGGATAAATTCTCCTGCTAATTATATTTACCGGCGTCTGTATCCTATTGGAACAGAGGGTAGTTAAAGTGCTTTTGGAAAACTGGTCAGTCCTTTTTTTAAACAAAGGGTAGGAAAGTGCTTTTGGACTGGTCAGTGAAAGTGCAGGGCAGTGAAAAGGGGGTAAAAGTGCTTTGTGTAACTGTGTGACTCTATAAGGTGTTATTACTGTAACTAAGTAGCTTGTCACAGATCATACATTTCACCTACAAATAAGAAAGATACTCATTAAACTAAAGGACCGTGAGAACAAATAACACAATAATAGGCTAATGTCAGGGTAGTCATACAAGCTACAAACAGCTTATTAGGAGACATCAAATCAAAACTGGCTCCATAACTCAATCTAAAATAATCTATACTACTAATAACAGCAAACAATCTAAATCTCCAACTACTGCTAAATCTCCAATCGCTAACAACAAACCCACAAGTACGAGATGGGAATTCGGACATCTTATAGTCGAAGCATCCTGCCAAAAGTGAACAAACGAACGACTTTGCGAAGCACTGGACTCAAATGAGGCTTCGGACGCCATTTCGGCAAAACGATACAAGCCTCGATACAAGCTCCGTCTGGAAGTGCTTCACTTTCGCGGCACAAGCTTCGAAGCCTCTGTGTCATTTGTAACATCACTTCCTTTGGGTGCTAAGCAACTGTCAATGGGGGGTGGGTTTATTTATGTTATTTTCTTTGGTGCCACTGACAGTCCTTGTTGATCCCTTAGTTGCTTTCTGTAAATCAATACTTTCTTTGCTTCATATCGGGTCCTGGCTTTTGTGTGACTACACCCTCACTTGCCCAAACCTGTTGCCTTATGTGACGTCCTACTCTGAGCCACCAGGGGGCGTAACACCCTGCAAACAAAAGGCACAACAAATCATAGTGCTATGCCTTGCTGTGAAACCAATTATTAGGCTAAACCTTAAATTCTATCATTTAAATTTATAAAAGAAATGTGTTGACAGAGGACAAAACGTTTTTGTGGTTTTTTTATTTATCTGTTGCACCTACCATAGAAAATGGCTTCAGTTAAATAATGTAGGCTATGTAATATTGTAAAAAAACATGAAATGAAAATGAAATGAAATGCAACATGAAAATCAAGATGGCCATTTTTATCAAACAGCTCAAGAGAGGTAGGTTGTTAACTTTTCAGACAAAGTCCTGAAATATCACTTGGACAGCTTAACAAGTACTGATGACATGCATTAAAAACTCTGTTTTAACTCTTTATACTGTAAACTGCACCCCTGTAGAACTCAGGTGCCCCTCTGTTATGGGACTGTAGTATAGTTAAGGAAACGCGAACTACGGAAGCCAGGAGAGGAGACCGCGAAAGTACAGAGATAAGTCACATGTATGTTAGACGAACAGAGTTGACAATAAAATAAGTTAATGACAACCATTTCTTTATTGACAACACAACATTTATGGCGACGAGGATAGTTTAAACGGACTCGGGATTTGAAAATGCAAGATTCATCCAAATACACTGAAGAACGACACGGATTCAACGTTCAAAACCAACAGTGAAGTCTGCTAGTTGAACGCGTTAGCTAGGCTAGTGCATCGAGATGGAGGACCGCGGAACACCTGCTGTTGTTCCAGTCGGATATGCTATGGCACAGATATCACCTCCAAACCCTTTTGAACATGGGAGCTTCAGACTTGTATACGGAATATACACTTTGGATGGAGTCTTATAAATTTTTGAGATAGCCAGTGGATCCATACACAATCCAGATGAGGTGAGAAGAGCTACTTTGCTACACTGTATAGGCACACCAGTGCAACGAATTTTTGCTAATCTGCCTGGTCTGAAAGTAACGTTTGAAGAAGCTAAGACTGCTCTGACTACCTACTTTACACCTCGGAGAAATGTTGTTCTAGAAAGGCATAAATTCAGACAAAGAACTCAGACTCAAGACGAGACTATTGATGCGTTCGTGAATGCACTCAGAGAACTAGCTAGATCGTGTGACTTCGGAACACTCGAATCGGACATGATAAGAGATCAGATTGTGGAGAAATGCGTGAACAAAAGACTACGTGACAAATTGCTGCAAGAGGAAGGGCTCACATTGGAAAGAACATTAAGAGTATCAAGAGTTTTTGAAGCTGCACAGGCTGAAGCAAGAGCACTGTCGGACGACAGTAATCAGAAAGATAGCCATGTGAACTTCAATAGGAGTGGACACAGAGCAAGCGCAGGGCACGAGAAAAGAACGAAAGGATTCGGAAAAGACAGAGACGATCATGACAACGGTACTGCGTGTCATAGATGTGGAATGTCTAACCACACAGCAGATGACTGCGGAGCTAGAACTGCTAAATGCCTCTACTGTAAGAAGGTGGGTCATTATGCTCGAGTTTGTAGGAAAAAGAACAGCTCGACAGGAGAAATAGAAATCAAAGGCAAAAATGATTCAAAACAAAGAAAATCAGAAAAGCCTATTAGGATTGTAAATGAGCAGAATTCAGATGATTCTGATGAATTTATTTATTCAGTAGATCCAGAAGGCAAAGAAACAATCCAAATTAATGCACAAAAAGTGAAGATGGTAATTGATACAGGAAGCAGCAGAAACTTCATAGGAGATGGTCTTTACAATAGACTGTTTAAAAGAAATACAAAGTTGAGACAGACAACCAAGAAGTTTTATGCATATGGACAGAAAAACCCTTTGCCGTGCATTGGATTTTTTGAAGCTGAGCTTTGCTGGAAGGACAGCAAGATAAAGGATGATGTCTATGTTATCAGAGGAGATGTTGAAGCACTGTTAGGAAGAACATCTAGCTTCTCAATGAAAATTCTGAACAAGAAAGAGACAATCAACACAGTACAACATTCAGCAGAAAGATTTCAGAACTTGTTTGAAGAATATGCAGAACTTTTCAAAGGACTAGGAAAAGTGAACGGCTACACGCACAAAGTGACAGTAGATCCATCAGTACCACCAGTAGCACAGAAACTGAGACAAATTCCATATCACATGAAGGAAGCAGTGAATCAGGAATTAGACAAAATGCTTGAGCAGGATATCATAGAGGAAGTCAATGAAGGATCTGAATGGGTGTCAAACCTACTGCTCACACCGAAGAAAGATACAGCTGAGATGAGACTATGCGTAGACCTCAGAGAAGCGAACAAAGCTGTCATCAGAGAAAGGCATCCCGTACCAACTGTTGATAGTATATTGCAAGCAGTTCAGGGTTCTAAAGTCTATGCAAAACTCGATGCCAGGAAAGGCTTTTGGCAAATTGAATTAGACCCAGAATCAAGGAAATTGACAACATTTATATCACACAGAGGCTGCTACAGATACAAAAAAAGTCCCGTTTGGATTATCATCAGCACCTGAGGCCTACCAGAAGGCTATGGATTTATTGATAAGTGGAATGCCTGGAATTGTATGCTATATGGATGATATGGTTCTGTATGCAGATGATGAAGACCAGCTGGAAGAAAGGCTGAGGAAAGTGTTCAAGAGATTTCAAGAAAGAGGATTAACACTTAACAAAGACAAATGTGTGCTGGGACTGAAACAAATTGAAATACTTGGACATGTGATCTCAGGAGAAGGAATAAAGCCTGACCCAAAGAAAGTTGAAGCCATTAACAAAGCACCAAGACCTGAGAATGTGACATTGCTCCGTTCTTTCTTAGGCACATGTGGATTTTTGATGAAGTTCATTCCTAACTACGACAACATATCAGAGCCACTAAGAGATTGACAAGAAAAGGTCAAGAATGGCAATGGAACAGTGAGACTGAAAAGTCATTTAATGACATGAAAAGAGCAATGGTAAGCCAACCATGTCTGGCATACTTCAAGCTTGACGCACAGACTACTGTGATTTCAGATGCCAGTCCAATAGGATTAGGAGCTGTACTACTTCAGAAACAGTCTAACGGACAAAACAAACCAGTAGCTTATGGAAGTCGCTCACTGACCGCCACCGAGAGACGCTATTCTCAAATAGAACGTGAGGCTCTAGGATGTGTCTGGGCTGTAGAACACTTCAGAACATACTTATGGGGAAGCAAGTTTGTTTTACAAACAGATCACAAACCTTTGATCTATATGTTTAATCCAGAAAAAGCAACAATGCTACCACCACGAATCCAGAGACTTGGGATGAGACTGCACCCTTTTGAATACACAATTGAACACATAGCAGGGAAGTGTAATGTTGCAGATTCTCTCTCAAGACTTCCTTTGGCTGTAACAGAAGACAACGAATATGTTGACGATTACATGGAGAGAGTACTTTCCATCATCACAAATGAAGTGCCTGCCATTACGCTTGATGACATCAGAAAAGACACACAGGAGGACGACGTACTACAGCAACTCGTTCCCAATCATACAAACAGACAATGGCCGACTCAGATTGCTGAGGGAAATGCAACCATATAAAAGATGCGCAGATGAATTATCAACGCACACTGGATGATTCCTGAGAGCGCCACCGGATCGTGCTGCCAAAAGGTAAAAATCAGACAAGCAATGCATATAGCACATGAAACACATCAAGGAGTAGTGAGAACAAAAACAATTTCTGAGAAATAAGTTTTATTGCCTAATATGGACATTGATATTGAGAGAATGATTAGGAACTGCAATGCTTGCGTTCTGAACCAACCACTACAATGAAGATCAGCCACTCCAACCACTAGAGTTACCTCCAAGCCATGGACAAAGTTAGGCATAGATTTAGTTGGTCCAATAGAAATCTACACATACTGACAGTCATTGATTACTACACTCTTACGCAGAAGCAATAGTGTTATCAGATATATCATCACAGTCAGTGATTGGAGAACTGATAAAAATCTTTGCACGCTTTGGATACCCCCTAGAGGTGGTGACTGATAATGCAAGACATTTGTAGCTCATCTCTTCGAATATTTTCTCAAAACTTGTGGAATCAAGCACATTAGGGCGTCACCCTATTACCCCAAGAGTAATGGTAAGATAGAACGTTTCCATCGTTATCTGAAAAAGGCCTTCAGATCAGCCAATGTGAAGGAAAGAACTGGACCGGCGGAATTGCCAAAGATTCTCATGGCATACCGTACCACCCCTCACAGAGCATCAGGTGAAACTCCAGCCTACCTTATCTTTGGAAGGGATATGCGCACAAAACTACCAAACTTGGAGAAGGAAGAAGAAGAAGAATGCGGGATCAGAAAACATCATGACGAATACAAAAACAAAATGAAAGAGTATGCAGATAAGAAACATGGAGCAAAAGAACACACTTTCAAAATTGGACACATTGTATACATTGTAAATCTGGAAAACAGCAAATTAGAAGCAAAATACAAGGACATTCGTTATGTCATATTAAGAAGCACTTCTGACACTTCTTTTGAACTGGTCAATACAGAAAATGGAACTCTGGTGATAAGGAATGTCAAACACCTCCGACATGCACCTTTCCCATTGGAGTTTAACATTCCCGAACCAGCGACACCGAACATGGACATGAGAGTACCTGAGGATACACCACATCCACAGCATCAGCCTGCTGTAGAAACCCCTCAAAGACTGTCAATGTGCCAGAACCTAAACCACCAGAAGTAACCACCAGATCAGGGAGGGCTATCAGGAAACCAGCCCGTTTCAGAACAGGATTGTAAAAAAAAAAAAAAAAAAGACAAAGAATGTACTCTTTTGAAAGAAATGTCTTATGTTTAATTTTGTGGAACAGAATACTTTGTTAGAGTTAAGGAACTGTTTGATTTAAAACTTTGAAATTAAGAATATGAGATATAATTTACTTTAAGAATTGGAGACTAGGTCTACATGTTGAAATGTTATGTTATACCAGGATAGATTTAAAATGTATTTGATAAAGATAGAATAAATCTACAAAGGGAGGAATATGTAGTATAGTTAAGGAAACGCGAACTACGGAAGCCAGGAGAGGAGACCGCGAAAGTACAGAGATAAGTCACATGTATGTTAGACGAACAGAGTTGACAATAAAATAAGTTAATGACAACCAGTTTCTTTATTGGACAACACAACAGGGACTGACACTCAAAACTCGGAGTAAACAAACATGTAAACAATGTTCTTATCAAAGAATCACACAAGCTTGCTTAGTCCACAGACTAGACTACTGCTTTTTGTTAGCATTTAAAAGCAATTGCTTTTCAAAGTTGGCATCTCCCAACCTGTTTCTCCTGGGCCTAAAGATCTGGCCACCAATGCTGAATAGCCTCTCTACTGGAGCACTCAAAGGGAGTGCTGTGTTGTATTTGACAAACAGCTTTGTCAGTTTTGGTAAGACTATGTACTCTGTGAAGTCATCATAGGTCTATGCATCCAGGTAGATGTCCACCACAGACTTTTTGACACTTGATGGGCGGTTAAATTTGAAAAAAGGATGACCTTTTGCTCTCAGAGCCACCAGATGATTAGCTTTGTCAACAGATTGACATTCTTGCTTTAACATCATGCGATATTACAAGCGCTTAATCTCATCCTCCACCCAGTCCATCTTGAATGCTGGCAGTGACTGTATCATGTTCTGGATGAGGGGACGACATACAATTAAACCTTGCGTAGCCGTAGGCTCGAAACTCTCATCCAATAGGCCCTTCAAATCATTCTTCAGCTGGACAATAGTGGAAGCCAGGAACCGAAGGAAGGTGTTTTTCTCCCCCTGAAGGATGTTCAGGGCAGACAATAGGGGGCTCATCACATTCACAAAGTTGTGTATAAAGTCGATTTCTTCTGGAGTAAATCGACGTAGGCCAAACTCATGGTAGACAACCTGTGTGAAGTTGGCCCCCCGTCTCATTCAAAATATTAAAATAGAACTGCTGTTCGTTTGTGACGTCACAGGCCAGAAAATGTAATTTTGAATTACTCAAAACCCTTAATAGCACAAACAATCATTTTTACGGCACAAACCAGCACAAACCTAGCACAAATGAACAGCAGTGCTATTTAATTATTATTTTGAATGAGACGGGGGGCCAACTTCACACAGGTTCACAGACAGTGTGCAGGAGGGGTCTGTCATATTCAGAATCCGGAGACAGACTGGCCTGGGGAATCATAGTCGCTGCATGGAGAGGAACATAGACTTCCAACGTGTATCATTTGGTGTTACAAAGCCGATCCCAAGCTTTTCCTCAACAAAATCGGAGGCTTTTGGACTTCTTTTTATTCTGTTCCATAGAGCAGATGCCTTTAAAAAGACGGGTGTTTTGTACTGTCTAACAGATACCTTTTCTGTGTCTTTGGCAACTAGATTTAAGGTGTGAGTCACGCACCTTCTGTGAGGTGGAAGGCAAGGATCCTCTAAATCTGAGAGAGGTGCAGGCTCAATCCCATCATCCTCATCTGAGCTCTCACTACCAGGGCCAGATTCTTCCGATGCATCATCTTCAGTTGCTTCATCAGCTGCATCAGTAATGGCAACACTCTCTCCAAAACAGTTGAATGCTTTAACTTTAAAGCGTTGTCCGTCACAGTGCACACAATTTTGGTTTAAATATTAAACTCCTTATACACATCTGCCAACACTTTTGCCAGCACATCATATGTGTGTGCTCCTCTGACATGGCGGCATGCAAGGACTGCTGACCTTCTCTATGATATATCATTTTTGTCCAGCCAATGAATGGTAATGCCCATAAATCATTTGTTGACAGCTGACTATCTGCTGTTGTGCAAACATGGTCAATATCAGCAAGTTCAGCTTTAAGGTTACTGATAACCTCACTGAATTCTTTATTTAACAGTCCCTGAACCTGCCTTCTTGAAGGCACACGTCTGCCTGGTTGCAAACCATTTACTAATCTGATGAAGGAGGGCTTTTCCACTTTAGTCAGAGGCTGTACATCTTCAACAATGTAGTCAATTACGAGTTTGTCTACCTGTTGCTGGGAAATCATACCCTTGAAGGCTGCAGACAATGTGGTTTGGGTCATTTGGGGCTGTTGGCAGGGGGTCTTGGTCTTTTTTTGACTTTGAATTACTTGGAGATAACTTTTTAGGCTAGCTGGATGCTTCAGTTCCGTTTTAAATTAGATCGGATGAGGCACTGCCTGTTGAGCACACGTGTCGAGGATAGAGACGTGTGCGACATTATCACCACCACCGTTTTACACTGCTGAGATCTACCGTGGTTGCAGTTATTTTTATATACTGCCAGTTCTGACCACAATTTTGGGATACGTTTACATGTTTACATGCTACAATTTACCAAAAAGGGTATGCAAGTCTGGGAGGTTCGCACCGGTTTCAAAGAACAGAAAGGATCCTGCCCCTAAACTTTTGTTCCCTTTGCTTACATTTTTGTTAGCATTTTCATTTCCAGCAGGGGGCGCATTATCACTACTAATGTAAATGTATCAGGCTGTTCTGACCACATCGAATGCTGGTTTATTGGAGGTTCCCATATATACCTATGGTCTATGCTTAGTCTAAGGTACCACACATATCAGTTTTGAAAAAAGTAGTATCTTAAAAAAGGCTTACCATTATATGTAACATCAAAACTAATAAAACACAAGAGAGATCCGGTTCTGCTTCTGAACAATGGAACTCTTTACATGTACTTTATTCCCAAAACGGAAATATTGTCTAGGCTTTCCTACTCCAGGGGATATTCTGCATAGTGAATAGCAGGGGCGCTGTCCAAGGTTCTGAATTAGGACCACAGGGATCAGCGCTCATGGAGACTGAAGAGTCATATTCTGTTATGGGATGGCCATCTCAGTAGTGTTAGTTTCTAGCAAGAAAACATGTACATTTTAAATAAATGTCAAAGAACTTTATAAAATCGAAGAGTATTTAATATTATGGTCAATAGGTTATCAAAATGTCTTTTCGCTTCACTTTAAAGAACACTTTAAAGTTTGTCAAATGCCAGTAATGTGCCACTGGTTTTAGACACACTACCACAATATTTGTTTACCTATTACATTACAAATCAGCAACAGAATTGTAAGCTCATCATACCTGATGTATTCAAGTCATGTTGTGGCCATTCCTGTGTTGGGATATGAAAACGAGGGTTTGCGCACAATAAGTAAGTATCATTTTATTAATCTGAAAGCTGTGTTCTGTTAACCTTGCGTACCCATTCCTTTAGATACCGTGAGACTTTATACACTGGGAGAACTTAGTTTTGGCAGAGTCCAGACGCACTCTGGTAAATCTGAAATGTTTGGTTGGGATGTCATCACTCCTTAAGTGTACCTGAAAGGGTTTTACAGCTACATTGTAACCGGAGATGATGTTTGATTGTGTGGTGCTATATTCATTTAAAGAACAATATGTGAATTGATGCACTAAAAAATGTCTGGCTTGACATTGTCATCGTCTAATGTGCTTACTCCACTGTCAGATGGGGTTGGTAACAGTAGAAGCTTCTTGATGGCAGACGCAGCCGAAATGCTACTTCTCATTCTACA
The DNA here is from genome assembly GCF_900700415.2 of Clupea harengus. Lineage (NCBI taxonomy): Eukaryota > Metazoa > Chordata > Actinopteri > Clupeiformes > Clupeidae > Clupea > Clupea harengus. The sequence continues at coordinate 8,785,455 of NC_045177.1, forward strand.
TTAATAAGTCCAAACCCATGACATCCTGTGGAGGGAAGCTGTGTAAGTAATCTGTGTGAACTGTCTGACTTGAACCCAACACACTGCCAGTTAAGAGGTGCATTATGCTGGTTGGTTCTGATGGCAGCTTAATACAGTTACAGTTAATATCATAAGTGCATTAATGCACCGATATTACCCGAGGCAATTAATATGTACGCAGTGTTGGAAGCAGATGGAACATGCGTGTAATTTGTGGTTCACTGAACAAGCTGTCTGAGAGGTATACAGGACACAAACTGGCTCTCTGTTGATATTTGCCCTAATTATTCACCCTTGTCGGTATCCTTGTTAAGTAGCCATGTAATATACATGTAAATCCAGTTAGCCATTAGTCATTGTTGAAGTGTGGCTTACTGCTTCAGGATGAATACCACCAAGCTATCTGCATGAAGACCACCATACAATATAGTACACTTCAGGTAATGGTTTTCTCTGGGGAGTAGAACATGTGTTTTAATGTTTTCCTTTCAAAGTTCTGGCTGTGTACGTGTATCCTTCAGATGGGCTACAGACACACACTGTGCTGTCTGGATATTCACATTACAGAGACTGAGGTCTGAAGTGAATACAGTCAAGTGAAGAATACAGACCTTGGGTGAATCCACTCATGCACTGTGTGAATAATAACAGACTGGTAGACTGTCCAACTTACTTGGAGTCTTTGCACTTAGCGGATGCAGTGGGGCAGGACTGTTTTCCTGGTTTTCATAAGATCCCTAACAAACTGGCTTTCTGCTGAAGCAGTTGCTTGCATATCCTAAACCAGCCATGAGTCTAGTTGAGGTGTTGTCACAATCATTGGGGACTTCAAAACAACAATGCAACAATCTCACCAGCAGTGTAGCTCTGGTGTAAACTTTGACTCATGCAGCACGAGTTTACAAGTTGGGATTGCAGCTTTTACAGAGAATCACTGAATTTACAACTAGTGGTTGAGACTGTTGAAGCGGCAATATTCTGCAGTATACTTTTATTTGCACATTTCTGAATCTGTAGTTTACTTAGTAATAGTGCTTCTGGAAACCCGGACATCATTGGCATCATCCAAACTGGTACCTGTAGTTGGCGATGTATGCGTCTCTGTCCCTCTTCCTAGGCAGTGAAGGATCAGGAGCCAGTTCTCTGCTCAGGCGTTTCCTGTGGCATTGATGACTAACTGCTATTTACGGAGCGTCTTCAGCCGTGTGTCGGAGGGCATAGCGATCACACAGGCGCAACTGTGTTGACCTGGGAAAGGAGCTCTTGCAGAAACTTCAATAAACTTTTCTAAATTATCAGCTCTCGTTGCTTATTTTCTTGCGTCTACGGATTGAAGAATTCTCCACTCATAGAAAAAGTATTGATAGGGTTGAAGTCAAAGGGCATGAAGGGTAGAGAAAAGGGATACAATTAACTTGTGTCCTGCAAGCAGTAAAACTGGTTCCCCATTGAGGTAAAGGCAGCCCAGTATTTTAAGAGATGCTGCAGTAATTAACAGTATGCAGTGATTTGCTGTGTTGTATCATGTTTCATAGGCAAGTGGTTTTGGTATCTTAAAATTAATTCTGATGGTCTACACATGAAGTACTGTTACACTCCCTCCCAGTAGCTGCCCAGGCTATGCGCTATGTAGCTTTGTGGTCTGGGATGGACTACCTCATGAAAATGTAAGCAAAGCTTTCACCGTGTGACTTTGCCAGACTAAATTACCAAAAGATGCCAGATGAGAAGCTTTGGACCATGTCTGCTGAATTGTTGTTTTGCAAGATTTGTTGATGCCTTTGGTAGTTAGCCTGCTAGTTTTACACCCAAACTCCTTACTGCTGCTTACATTTTTTCAGTCCAAAGTGAAATAGTGAAAAGTCCGAAGTGGAATATGTACGAAGACATTAGACTAAACCAGACTTCACTAAAAGGTAAGTAGAAAAGACTCCACTCAAATGAAAATTAGAAAAAAAATGTAAGCTAGGTGGCCAACTCTTCTGTGTGCTCTCCCACAGGGAGTTCAGGATGACACTGCGAACTCTGGGACCCTCTGGTACAGACAGCTGAGCCACTCCACAATGACACACTGCTTTCCACGGCCTCTGGCAACAAGCCTCATGGTGGTGCTGTGACTCTGGAAATAGCAGCAGGTATGAACTCGTTAAATTAAAACCTGATCTTACTCTGTGGAGGGTTTCCATCACAGACCTCACGTTTCCTGGTAGGTGGGTTATTTAGGCCACGCTAAAAATACAGAGGAAACGGGTGAAACCTATCAGGGGAAAAAAATTATCATTAAAAACCTTGAAAAAGCCAAATGAAAAATACAGTGCAAACAAAAGTTGTCATAGGTTGATGAGCAAAATTTCCTGACCTGATTGTAGACCTACATTATCTTCTCACATGTGTTGAAAGTGATGAATAGAGCTCAGGAAATGGGCTTAGCACCCAACACCATACACTCCACTGTACTGCACCCAACACCATACACTTCACTGTACTGCACCCAACACCATACACTTCACTGTACTGCTAAATGAAAGAAGGTACCACATATGGTATTGTTAAATGCATAACTGGAGGCCTAATAAGAAGGCCTTACTGAAAACACCAGTGAAACGTCTAATCTTCCATTATGTGTTGCCATGTTGCATATATCACTTTCAGAAAGAAAATATATCGGGAAAGAATCAGTCCTGCTTTTGGTAATACTTCAGCATGTGATCAAGGAGATGTGGAGACAACAGGTAGACAGAAACGTCTTGAGTTGTGCAGCATTGCAAGAGGAGTGGCAGGAACAAGTCAGACTACACTGACAACAGGGGAGGGGGGGGGGGGGGGGGTAGTTTTAAAGTGTTTATCAGCCACTTATGAACTGGTTTACAATGATATTTTGGTCCACGATAATTTCCTGTTCCATGGTAATTTCCTAGTTTTTAGCGTCATAGCCGTTTTTCAAGAATATAATGTCCACCACTAGATGGTGACATAAACTAACCGTAATCTAAAGAACAATGTGGTGGCAAGTGCATTCTTGTACTGAATATCTGGATACATTTCTGTCTGAGGTAGATATGGTCTCATGTGAATATAACTGACATTCATATTGTGTTTTATTTATTTGATTATTTTCCGACCACAGCCATTGGTATCATGTCTCCTGAACTTTCTTATTTATCTACATCTTGAACTAACATCCTGGGCATCAAGTGCTGGTCTGTCCAACACAACAGGTTGAGGGCAGTGTAACTGTGAACATCTCAACAGAACTTTCCATTCCTCTCTCTGGAGAAGCCTTAGTGTCATATTCAGATTTGGTAACAATTTAACTTGAAGGGCTAATGTGGTTTTGCAGGATTTACTGATCATGTCTTTACTGATATGTCATCTGTTAGCATGTGTGTGTGTGTGTGTGTGTGTGTGTGTGTGTGTGTCAACCCAGTTTTTGTCATTTAATAATTTAATTTAATTTATTGTTGCAGGAATTTACTTTGTCAAAGTCAAATTGCGAAAACAAAGTGAGTTCTTACTCCAAACTGTGTCATGTTTATGGTTTGCAGTGATTGCAATTCGCAGTTACAGCAAACATGGCAATATAGATTATAGTGATATAGATGACGTCACTGATTTGTGCGCCTCACCAAGCTGATCAATATTGCTTCGAGTATGAAAGTCCATACCGCGTGGATGTAACCACTTTAGGTCAGTACACGTGGAGCCTTGCCGCTCCTCATAGGAGGAGCTGACAGATGGCATGATGCTGTCATGCGCAGGGCATGGGACTAGAGTTGTTGTCAGTGTATGAAATGAAAGGAGCAATTTCCAAATGGTAAAAGACAAAATATCGCTTGAAATGTTCAGTTAGAAGGTGATTACTGTAAAACCATTAAAATATATTTGTTTTCGATAACTTCACTTATAGTGGTTATTTTTGTATCCAGTCTATGAATTTTATGTGTAAACTGCTCTCCGGTAGGAATGCGAGCTCTAGGGGCGTAGGTTTTTAATTATTTTTTTATTTTCCCTCCCTACACCGCCCCCTGACAAACGTCATCACGTTGACTGTCAAAATACGGAAGTGTGTAGCTGGACATGAGTGTTGTGCCGTGTGTTGTGTGTTCCCCTTGTGTTGGATGTGCCTGACTCTGCAATGTCAGTTAAGCCCGAAGAGGAGCTGAAGAAGGAATGGGAAAGGTTGGAAAGTTTAATCTGTTCATAACATTTTGTGCGAGTCACGCCTCCACAAGGGGACGTTAGCCTCCCTCAAACTTGAGTACGAGCAGCACTTCGCTATCGCTGACTTTACATAACTCTCCGTCACTCCGTCATATTACGCAGAATGAGTTATTCACTACTGAAGCAAGGCGACTTGCTGTCACTGTAAAAATAACTGAGAAGGTTCGTTTTCTCATAACAAACATCGTTGTGGGACATCACTTGTAAGTAAATAAGAAGGTTGCAATGACTGTTTTAGTTGGTAAGGTTAATGTTTCTCGGGCAGGGAAGCTATACTGACAGGTGATGCACACTTCGACTAAGTAAAGTGTAAATGACTAAGTGTCTAAAGGCAACATTGGGGATTTAACCAGTTCTTCAGAAGTTAATTGAGTCATTAAATACGATTACGGTTATTATTTGTGGTAGATTTGTTGACAAACGATTCTTTTGTGGCCTCGTATGTATATTTGGCAACGTTTTTCAACAGAATAGGCGTCAACGACACTGATAACTGCAGCAGTCTCTCCAGTGCTGCTGGGAGAGAAGTTGTACATGAATAGGGCACTGGATGCCCGCCAGCATGCCACTGATTGATGCCTTTTTGAGTCCCTGATGAGTGCATCCCTGATAAGCACATAACTTCAGTCTCTCTCGTCACCCAAGGCAGATTTGTGGCACAGGGCACCAAATAAAAGACATGATCCGTGCTGATGGTAATTAGTTTTATACCATATATTGAAGATTCAGTCTTAGGTTTGATCAGTCAGGATTCAGGTTTATTCTTGAAGAATGGCGGCCGACCATTTGTGAGACAGAGACTTTCAGATCCATCCTCCCTCACAGAACTTCACCTCAGCATATCTGACTTGTTCCTTGGGGAACAGTCTGTTAAATACACTGACATTAAGGGGTGTTACCGTCTATCCAAATGGGCCATGCATGCAGGGTTCTTTGTCTCGACCTGGGGGGGAGGTGAGACCAATGTCGCACCTCACTCCCCTGGTCAAAATCAAGTATATTCACCCTGGAACTGTTTACATGCTAGTTAAGTCCAAATAAAAGTAACAATTATAACTAGGTATAATATCATTGACTTATTGACTATGGCATATTCTTATGACCTATGCTGGTCCCTTCAGTGCACAACCCCCAATGCTACCCTAGGATTTCATCTAAGCTATAGAGTGTGCTGACAAAATAAATCTGTTCAGATCAGTGCTTTGAATCTTTGAGTTCTCTTAGCTGTAGAGCAATATATATTTGATGCACTAAACACATCTTGCAGTTTGGTTTTTGCAAGATTACAGCAAAATTGTATAAACCTTTAGAGTGTAAAGCAACATAATTGTTGATGTTTTTGTAGGCAACTACTTTATGTAACATTTTAAATTCATTTTGATGATACACGGTTATGTAAAGGAGAAAAAGACACAACTGGCATGCCCACGTGTTGCTGAGGCTATTCATCTGCTTCGTGCTCTGGGTTGGCAACCCCACGAAAAACAGCACTTTGTTGCAGAATATATCATCAAAACGCATCAGTTAGCTAATTAGCTTTTATTAATGCCTACTGTGCTGCTGTTGGTGTCTACTAGACAGGTCTGTCAGCTATTGACAAGTTAGCTTTAGAAAAACGCCATAATGCCTCTTTAAATAGCCCAAATGGCCCATTGGTTTCCAATGCACTGTCTGCACGTAGGTGTTGAGCTGTCCCTGTGTTCCCTGTGAGCAGAGAGCAGGCCGAGCTGAAGGAGATGCTCCAGGTGGGGGACACTGAGGACTGGCAGAGGAGCCCCGGCTTCGCTGGGCTGGAGCGTGTCGGAGGAGTGGACCTGTCCTTCATCAAAGGGGACGATGTTAACGCCTGCGCACAGCTGGTCGTCCTCAGCTACCCAGACATGAAGGTACCGAACATGAAACTGTAAACTCGCTTGAGGTTGAACAGGAGGGTTTTCTTTTTTTAACAGGATTGTGTGTATGGGCCTTTTGGAAAGGCTGACCACACCTCCATTCTTCTCCTCCCCTGCATATAGACAAAAGCTGAAACAGGTCAGACCTGTTGCGAGGACAGTCCATCAATGGAGTAACGAAAGTGTGGCGCCTCTCCAGGACTGTTTTGACACCACTGACTGGCGGATGTTTCGGGGGGCAGCAGATGGGGACATGAACGAATATACGGACACTGTTTCAAGCTACATCCATCACTGCATAGATGATGTCGTTCCCAAGAAGGCTGTCTGGTCTTTCCCAAATCAGAAGCCCTGGGTTGATGCCGCGGTGCGGGCCAACCTGAGAGCCCGGTCTGCGGCCTTTAACTCCGGGGACCCTGTTCAGTACAGGAAGGCCAGATACGCAGCAAAGAGGACATACAGAAGCAAGGTGGAGTCCAGTTACCATGGCTCTGACCTCTGACCCCAGGCGCATGTGGAGTGGACTAAGAGCCATCACAGATTATAGAGGGAGGGGTTACAGTGATACCCAGTCCTCTGTCCTACATCAGGACGAGCTGAATGCCTTTTACGCTCACTTTGAGAGGGACAGTGACCCCCCTGCATTGGAGTTACCTGAAGGCCTAGCCAGTGGTGTGCCTACATTAACTGTAGCCGAGGTGAGACACTGCTTCAAAAAGATCAACCCTCGCAAGGCACCTGGCCAAGATGGCATATCAGGTAGGGCCCTCAGGGGTTGCGCTGACCAGCTAGCCAGGGTCTTCAGTGACATCTTCAACCTCTCCCTCAGCCTGTCTGTACTCCCCACCTCCTTCAAAAGGACCACCATTGTCCCTGTGCCCAAGAACACCAAGGTCATCTGCATGAATGACTATCGCCCGGTAGCACATCATCATGAAGTGCTTCGAGCGACTACTTAAATCATTCATTTG